>NW_010227752.1:21418-28095 GCF_000690775.1 Eurypyga helias | reverse complement strand
CTCAGCACCATGGCAGTAATAGCTACCCAGTTTAATTCACAACAGCAGCGGAAATTCTCTTCCCCACTGTGATCTGTGACCCTTAGGACTGTCAGAAGGATGTTGCACCTCCTCTGCGCGCATCATCCGCACAGTTATTACTGGGTGGTTTTGCTAAGGAGGAATTTCACGGATCGATAGACTTAGCTCGAGATACGCAGCTGGAGAGTCCCTGTATGAGGGAGGTTTTGGGGTGGTTGATTTTTCCCCCTGTAGAGGGAAGGCCAGCTCCACAGCCTGGACTAAAATCTAAGCTATTGTAAAGCACCAGGAAGTGTTCAACTCACCAGCCCCATTTCAGAACAATTACTATGAATTTCGTAGGAGAAATTGAGATGTGTTTGGTTTTTAACTCTGTCATACAGCAGGAAATGAAATTAGGCTCTTGTTATACTCTCGTTGCCAATACGAGCTGGGATTAATGTCTCTTCCAGCTTTTTATGGTGTAGCAAAACAACCAGGCTCTAGAAAGGGTATTAAATAGCTCTGCTTGGGTTTGGCAGCTGAATGAAATATCACTTTTGTCCCCCAGCTTTATGGCCCTCGGGGGCTGCAGCTGACCGACACGCACATCCCGCTGGCTGCTGCCCGCGCACAGGTAACGCGCTCACGTCTTGTCTTCATTCTGCAATGCAGCTGTAATTACCCACATCTCCATTACTGCGCTCCCAAAGCTCATCCGTGTCATCAGTAATAATTAATTGAAATCACAAATTCTCCTGAACTTCCTCCGGTGCCCTTGGTGACATTTGGATGGGCAGATTTGGTTGCGTATCCCCGTGGAGTGCGATACGTGCAAAGGGCTGCTGGACCCTCCTGGGTAGGTGCAGCACGTCTTTAGAGGAGTGGGATGGATTCCCAAGGCTCAGTGCTCTCTCTGGAGCTTGTGACTGGAGGTGGGAGACTCCCAGCAGATTTTTATGTGGAAGGGAGACGTTGCAGCAGTGGCGCTGCCATACAGCAAGAGGCCTGCGTGTGAAATTAGCCCTGGAGCCTGCATCCGGACTGGCAGGCAGCTTAATTGCTTTTTGTTAGCAAGCTAAAGTGTTCATTTGAAGGTGTAGAACTGTTTGTCTTTTTGCTGGCTTTGGCCTAATTACATGTAACCCATGGACTCGGATCAAGTTGTTAATATTCATCTGGTGTTTGCAGAGCCTCTAAATGGAAGCACTCGATGTGCTCCGGCTCCACATCCTGCGTCTTCGTCTTCCTCCTGTCGTTAGACCCAACAAAGCTGCATCTCCATCCTAGGGCCCAAGCCTGCAAACCCCTGCTCCTACAGGTGTTGTCAGCAGGATCAGGTTAATCCTTTCTGTTGTTTTTTAATCTTTGAAAACCCAGATATTTATCTGACCCTGCGTATCGCCACGGCCAAACCTGTCCAGGCCTTACTCAGAGAAGCAGAAACATTACATTTTAGTAAAAAACAGGATGAGCTTGCAGCCTGTGGATGACCCCTGACTGATTTAAGATATTACAGGGAACTTGCTGGCATGTATTTGGGTGGGTTCTGTTTCCTTTGGTGGCGTTAACACACCAGTGCCCCACATGACAGGTCAATAATTCTCTGCCCGTTACGTGCGAAGCAGCACAGCAAGGTTTGCTCTTGCTACGTGATAGAAGTTGAAGTATCCAGATGGAACCACGTAGGTTGCAGCCCCCTGCATTATCCCATCTTTTATTTAGGCCTGACAAGCTCAATTAGCATTATCTTGTGCTTCTGCATCTGGGGACTTCTGTTAAAAAGGCAGAAGAAAAATGAAAGATAAAGGGAAAATACTACTGAGGAAAAAGCAGTGAAAAACTAGGAGGGATTTATCTGGGAAGAGCTTTCACCTCGTACTGAGCAGTGGGAACGGCTGTATTAAGAATCCTCCGAAACGTGACTTTTTAGATGCCAGTGCTTCCCAGGTTTCCTTTTCAACACGCTGCAGTCTGGCACGTAAGCTGATGGCGATTATACAGGTGAAACAGGATGCGCACGGCTCCATCCAGTTCGTGGTGAAGGTGTCTAACGACCTGGATGCTGTGCTGTGGCTCCTCCTCTGCGTTTCTGTTCCCCACAGTTCCTCAGCAGCAGCACAGTTCAGAATCTGGGGAAGAAACGGTTCCCCACAGTTCCTCAGCAGCAGACGCTGCGTTCAGAATCTGGGGAAGAAATGGGGGCTTCGTCTCCTCAATCGGTGCTGTCCGCACGGCTCAAGATTCACGTAGAGGCTTGAGCGATCTCATATATTTACATCGGTTACTTTCTTTTGGCTCAAGTTTATATTGAAACGATCAGGATGTTGAGCCAGGATTTTTAATTTTTGAGCAGTTTTTCAGTTGTTGGCAGCTCAGCGCAGGCACTGCCTTTCAGTGACAGTGCCAACAGCCCGACTTCAGAGGTGTCGGGCAACCGCTTGTCCCACTGGTGCTCTGACCTCTACAGACTCAGTAAACGACATAGTCCAGCTCCGCTCCTTCGCTGAGGAAAGGCAGTTTATGACCAGTCACAAAAGAGCAAAACACTAAAGCATTTGGTACCTGGTAGATGTAGATGGTTTTGTTGCTCAGCGGTGGAAGTTTGGGAACGACCGTTTTATTCTTTGGGTTAGGCGAGGAAGGGATGCAAGGGCTGTGTGCGTATGTGCATCACAAGGTTGTGACACCTAAGGAGATACTGGGAGGCTCAGAGCTTTGATTCAGGGAAATCCCAGCAACACATGGAAACAGCCCCCAGGGTCAGACCAGGAATGATTCCCTGTGTTACTGCCCTTCTGGTCAGCTCCTTGGGACCAGATATTCCAGTAAACATTTTTGTGGCATAGGAGTCAGTGGCAAAGACCATCAAATGTGCTTAGTGATTATTCATAACCAGAGCTCAGATCTAAGAGTTACAAATGGCCCCAAGTTACACGTTAAATAAACTGTTAGACCTTTAAGTACCTTTGTCACAGCTGACATCACATTTCCCAGCTGAAATCACATCCTTATAATGGCACAGACTGGGTCCTGGGATCTGAAATTCATGTGTGGATCTGGGATTTTTCTTCTTGGGACTAATTTCTCGTGTTGGGGAAAAAAAGAAACAAGAAATAAATAGAGGGGTCCAGGCAAGTACCTGATTCTTCTTTGTATCTGGCTCCCACCAGTCCAGCAGTAAATCACACGGCATTTCTTCTTCCTTGGCAGAGTCAAACCCAGGCTGACCAGCTACGCAGAGAAAACTCAGATGTAATATTCTGGAAATAGTGCAAGTAGAAATGAGACAAAATTCTCTTTTTCTTTTCTTTTTACCCTGGTACTAACAGAGTCGTCAGCGCTCAAGGCTTTGAGTTAGACATCCCTTCCCAGCCCACCATTTCTCTGCAGGCATGTGTGAATTACTTGGGTTTGACCTGGCTGGAGGTAGTTAACATTATGGGCTCAGATGGGCCTTATCTCTCTGACTTTCAGCATGAAAAGAGGCTCTTATCAGGCAGTGATAAAGGAGGGAGAATGGATGGCAGGAAGAACAAAGCCTTAGTGATATCTTTCTCATTGTTTCTTCCCGCTGAGGCTTTTTTAGAGAAGTGTTTGTCTGCATGACCTTCCTACTGCTCTGATTTATTTGACTATTAAAATAACTGAACTTCACTGGAATATGACTGAGGAGAAAAAAAAAGTGTCAGTTCAAATAATTTAACTGCACTAAAACCAGCACAATCCACGGTCGCCTATGTTTTCTCAAATATAATATTCCCTGGCCTTCTCATTAGCTGTCATTGTTTCCAGCCACGGTGCTGGTGGGAGATGAAGGGTAAATGATATGTGTAACCTAAATACGGTGTGGAATGTAGCGCATTGCAAGCGATAATAAAAAATTTTAATTATGAATATATTCTGCACATGGAAGATAAAAATAGCCAAGATGCTAAAGCATGCGTTTTCCAAGTACAAACAGACTGATTCCCCAGAGCTGGGAAAATCAGCGGACTCGCAGCACGGAGTCCATTCTGGGGAGCGATGGGCAGCGCTCCGGAGGGAGCGCCCGTGCTCTTCGCTTGACCTTGGGCATTCAGGAGCCGTTACCGGATTTCTCTTCCGTGGCAGCCAGTGACCTACCCCATCTCCACAATTTCCAAGCCTCTTCGGCTGCGTCCCAAAGATGGAATCCTTCGTCCATCTTACTGCAAACGCAGTTGCCGCACTCCCGTGTCTTGTTGACACTGGACTGGCCATTCCCTTGGTCTGTTTGAAGCGATGGAGCTTGGACACTGCAAAGTTAAGGAAGCTTTTTCTCACTTCCTCTGTTGCAGTCTGTTCTTTTATGCGCTGTACCGTGACTGGGATCTTCATCCAGTTTCCACGTTCTCAAGGCTCCCAATCCCATCGATAGCTGATCTGAAATGTCTGCAGTGTAATAATGCAGACTTGCCTGCTGCCAGATAAGGAGAGCTCTTTCCTGAAATCAAGTCTTTCCCTTTATCCTGGCCCAAGAATTCACTTTCCTTGTATCCCAGTGCTGGTATTTATTTATGAGTGTTTCTTCAGGACCTCCTACGATTCCTGCATGTCCTTGTCTCTGCTGGAGCCACATCCCTGGCTGAGCTGCTGCTCCCTTCCCGCACGCCCTGCCCCTGCCCATTTGCGGACTCGTGCATTGGGTGTGCTTTGCGGCTCTCCGGGCACGTGTTCCCTCGCCTCTGGGTGCTCCTTCGCGCCGTATGTGCTGGTTTGTTTGCCATGGGCTCATTCTGCCCGGGGCATTGCCCCACGCTCCTCTCCAAAGCCCACTGCAGCCTGTCATTCTGTGCTAGACTAATTCCATCTCTTCTCTGGCTGTCTCTTTCCGATTGCTTTTTCTAATGCTAGATTGTCCTCCTTTAGTAATTTTTCTTGTATTATTTTTGAGATTGATCCTATTAAGTTCTTATCCTTCAGTATGTCATCCCCAGCTTTGAAAGCAAAGTCATTTGTTGTCAGCTGCAGCTGAATTACCTATGCATTAATTGCCTTTGTAGGTCCCTGATTGTTCTCATGGACTTTTTTCTTCCCTTTCTATGACATAGTTTTCTTAGAAAAATATTAAGCATCATTTACCTCAAATAGCCTGCTTGGATTTCTGCTGCTGGCTTCTCTGAGCTTGTCATTAAACCCCCAAGCTCTGACGATGTTAGGCAAACTGGTAATAACACATATTACAAAATTAACAGCTTTGAAACTGCACAAGTGTTATCTGTGTTGGGTTCTGTAAAGATTAGCTTTCTCCTGACCCTCTTTCCGCAGCGCTTTCGGTTCAGGACACGCAAGGGTGTATTTCTTGTGCTGGCCTGCTTGAAAGCCATCGCTGCTGTATTTTCTGTGCTATTTCCTCCTCTGGGTTTAGCAAAGAGCAATAAGGAGGCACGTGAGATGGAAATGCACTGAATAGAGTTTAATGCCTTCTGCACTTTCCAGCGCAGCTAATTACACAGCAAAAAAAGCACCTTTGAAGTTGCTGTGCCTCTCGGGCAACGAGCCTCCCTTACTCAGTGGGTTGCGAGTAAGATACGTCAGCGAGCACCTTTTAAAGGTGAGTGCTGCGTCTCCTTCCTTCCTAGGGAAAAGTGCTAGAGCTTGGGCACTTCCTGATCTTGTGGGGCTGCTGCTGGCACCTCCTGGGACAGCAGCAGAGAGCAGTCCTGCTACTCCGGATGCAGAAATCATGCTGGCTTCTGCCAGCATTCCCGGCACAACGGGAAGGCTTCCCGTGCCTCCCAGACAGCCTGGTCCTGAAGGCATCATCACAGCCATCTCTCTCTGTGTCTGACAGGCAGCAGCCTGATTTCCAGCTCAGCCCGCTGACTTGTATAATAAAACACAAGACATGCACACGCAGCCCTCTTTGTGCCAGCTGGGAAGATGCTAGATGGCTTTGTACATCATTCTTTCCAGATGGGCATGGGGAGGATTTGCGTCCCAGGAACACTTGTAGAAAGGGGCAGAAGTCCCTGTGCGTCTCTGCATAACATAGAGGAGCTTGAATTATTATCTTGAGATTGTTTTACAGTGGAAAAGTTTGAAGATGTCCGAGTGCCTGGCTGCTGTCATCTCAGCGTTGTGTTTTAGCTGAGCGTTTGAACCATGGCTCTACACCAGCCTAATCCGGAGCTACCTGCAGCGTGCAACAGCAGAGTGCAGGGAGCTGCTGTAATCCCTTGCAATCCGTCAGCCCTCAGCTCGGTTCAGAATAACAGCATTTCCTTCCGTCAGCTTTCCAGCCCCAGGGCAGCTGAAGGACTAAACCCATGAACCCCAGAGGGCTGGAGTCCCTCTGCCATGTGGACAGACTGGGAGAGTTGGGGGCTTCAGACTGGAGAAGAGAAGGCTCCAGCGAGACCTTATAGCACCTTCCTCTGCCTGGGGAGGCTACAAGAAAGCTGGTGGGGGACTTTTTCCAAGGGCAGGGAGTGACAGGACAAGGGGTGATGGGTTTAAATGGAAAGAGGGAGATGGAAGTGGGACATCAGGGAGAAATTCTTCCCGCAGAGGGTGGGAGCACTGGCACAGGTTGCCCAGAAAAGCTGTGGATGCCCCATCCCTGGAAGTGTTCAAGGCCAGGCTGGTTGAGGCTTGGAGCAGCCTGGGCTATGGAAGGTGTCCCTGCCCATGGCAGGGGGTGGGACTGGGTGGGC
>NW_010227752.1:0-21310 GCF_000690775.1 Eurypyga helias | reverse complement strand
CAGCCGAGAGGCTGGCCATGGCTGGGCAAAGTCTGATCTAAACCATATGGCTCAGCAAGGAGATGGTGATGGAAATCTTTATAGAAAACATTTCACAAAACGTAAACAACAGATTTTCTACACAGAGATAAAGATGGAGATTAATGCTTGAATTATCCTGGATAATTAGTGTAGCAGGTAATTATTTAAAATCTGGCACATCTGTGAATACATCACTTTGACTGAATTAGAAGGTCCTCGCAACTGCTGCAGTAAGATGGCTCCGGCGATCCCACGGGGAAATCTTTATGGGAGATTAATTCTCACTTCAAATGGCAGAGATTTGCAAGAGGATTATGTGGCCAGTATGACACATTCGCATTGTGATAGTAAGTGATACAGGGTGGTTTTTTTTCCTCACAGAGAAGCCGAATGCTGTTTTCTTTGAGTTCATATGTTCTTTAAGATTGAGGGCTCGGCCCTCTTAAGAAGTAGAGTGTTTTCTAGCTGAAATGACGAGCAGTGCTTGAAAGAGAATGGTGACAAGAACAAGGGCAAGAGCAACAGAAGCTCAAAGAGAGGACAGCAACATCCAAACTTGGATTTAAATTCCTAAAGCAACAAGGTCACGCTTGCTGAGCTAGTGGATAGGTTTCTGTAGCTTATTATGAATATTACCAAAAAGTAGCAATCTAAGAACAGTGTATGAGGCAGCACAGGTCTGTGAGGATCCTGTCCTCGAGCAGCATGTCCGCTTGAAGCTTCTAGCTGCTGCCGAGCTCCCCTTGGTGCCAGCGCTCCCTCCTGTCCTCTCTCTTGGGAAACCCACTGCCACTGGAGCCTCCCAGGGTGACATCGGTGCTGGCTGTCCCTGGGAGCAGCTCCCACACACCACCTCCTGCAGCCCATCCCCGTTGGCCAGTGGCTAGTGCGGCACCAGCACGGGTGGCACGGGACCACAGGTCCGCGCTGGTCCACGGCTGCGTCGCGTTGCAGGGTGGCCAGGCCCAGGCTGAGCGAGGGAAGGGCCCTCGGGCTGGACTTTTGCTGTGTTGGTGTTCAGGAGCTCACTCTGAGCATTCCCCTACCTGCGGTCTTTGCAGCAGCTTTGGCTCGGGCAGCTCCCATGCTAAGTCTTGCCCGGTGGCCTGCAGTCGGGGGGAGATGCACCAAAGCCCGGAGCATGTCTGCTCACGGCCACGCTCACAGCCCATGCGATGACTGAGGTGCTGGCTGTGACACACGGGTGCTTCAGGTTTGAACTGGGTATGGAACGACGGCTGCAGCGTGCTGCTCCGGGTGCTCGGCACAGGGCGGAGAGCTGGGAAAGCGGCGGTTTGTGAGCAGATTTCACTGCTCGCAGCACTGGAGAGCTCTGACCAAGGAAATGGTTTCCTGGCACACGCTCAGTAAAACTGAAATGTCTCTTTGCTGCGTATTTCCAACACGAAACTGCTGCCAGGAGCTCTCACTGATTTGCTCAAGTTCTCAAAACATCAAGGTGAATAATTGAGACGGGCCGAGTTGGTGATCCCCAGGGAATTGACAGCAGCAAAGAGAGAAAAAAAAGATCCTTTGAGCTTTGCACGGAGGGTCTGTCTTGTAAGAGAGGTTACGCTGCACTTGAGTGAGACTGCACAGGTGGGGCTGAAGCCAGCATCCCACCAGCCTCACCCACAGGCACACTCAGTTCCACAGGGACTTGTTCCGACCAGCCACAGCGCTTCCCCAGTGAGAAACTCCCACTCGGTGTGACAGCGCTGCCCTGCGCCTGCGTTCAGCCCCCAGTCGAGCCCAGGTAGGGCCCTTAAGCTACTTTAAAGAACAAAAAGCACTCTGCAGAAAAACAACTTTAGCTCCTTCCGTTCCCAGATACTAATTTGCAATCCCCAAGCTATAGATTTGCTCATCCTTGTCTACAAACAGCACCCAACTTCCACAGCTAAATCAGCTCTGCCCAGGACATGCCCTTTTTATAATGTGCTGGAGGAAATTGCTGCCAAGTCCCCACACCTGAGCCCCCCAACACTGGACCTTTGTAGAAGGGAAGGGTGGATTTATAACCTCCTCCAGGTGACCTGCTCCCTTCTCCACAGGACATTTACACCTACTTCTGTATTGACAAAGAACTTCAAATCTACAGTCTATCCAAAATCAGTCTTTGCACTCTCCTTCAGCTTCTGCGTTGCCCTAAGCTCCCCAGCTGCCCAGACAGGGCTCGCTCTCAGTGCTGCCAGGTGTCTGTAGTTCCTGCAGAGCCTGAGAAAAGTTTACTCACAGCTGGGCTGAGTAACTCACTCCTGGTCTCGTGCAGCTGTTCCCCTACAAAATGCTTTAGGTGCTTGAACCAGCAACGTGCCTCTTCTCTGCACTGGGTTTTCCTGTAGGGAGCACGGGCAGGCGTAGTGTGGGGTGTTCCGGCCCCTTCTCTGCCAAGAGGGATTTATCTGTCCTCCCCAGCAGCCCCTGGGCTCATCTGGTGTGTGATGGAAGTTCCTTGTTGTCCTTCTGGAGCCTCTTTCAACCGAAGGTGCCCAGACCAGGCAGAGTTCTGGTAGAAAGATGGGCATGGTAGAGCCTTTAGGACTGCGCAGGGAGCAGCCAGCCCTGCTTCTGGAAGAGGCTGGGACAGCTCTGCCTTTAACTCTGAACAGTTACTAGGCAGGAGTTGTCCCGTGGGCTGGTTTTGGAGCTCAGAGCACTAACCCGGAGTCTGGGAAGGAGCAGCAGTGGCTGCATGGCACCAGCTTGTCCGGCTCTTCTCAAGCTTTGCTGAGCTTGCTGCAGCCTGCAGGTGAGACAGAAAAAATGAGCATGCCTTTTTGGTGCTTTTTTTGGTGGCAATTATTTCTACTGCTGCAAACTGCACTTTTTTTTACTAGCCAGAACTTCATTTCCACCAGCATCAGCTTCTAATGCTTCGTGGTGATGCTGCAGTTTCCCTCATTAGGGGGTTTGATGATGTACAAGGCAAAAAGGGGCAGGGTAAGCTGCTTCTCTCGGTCTACCTACGGCTTGAGAACAGCCCTTGGGGTAAGCTGGCAGGGGATGGTGCTGTTCTGGGCTGATTCAGACCATCTGCAGAGAGTAACGTGCTCCTGGGCCACTGAGGCAGATGTTTTCAATCGAGGGCTGCACATAATTCGAATACACTCCTAAAATGGACTGCAGCTGCACCTCGCTGTCAAAATGTGAGCATATCTTCCCCATGTCAGAGCGCTGGAGCGTAGCCACAAAGCCAGTGTAGTAATTTTTGGGGCATGATGTTCAGCTGTATTTTCTTAAACTCCCTGTCCTACACTTCACTGCTTCTTTCTGGGAGATGCTGCTCTGCAGCCCGGCGTCCCTCACTCAAGGGCTGCTTCTTCCAACCTGGTTGAAATCTCCTCAGAAACTTAAAATCCCGCCTTGTCCTTTTCTCCCTCCTTGCACTCTTAGCTTAGATCATCACGGCTTCGGTTTAATCTCGTGTCAGATGGCGTTAACACAAACGCTGAACAGCCGAAACGTCATAACTGTCAGCCCACCGCGACGCTGCAGCGATAACGATACGCGCACCGTTTACATTCGGTGAGCTGGTGGAGGCGGTGCTCAGCACCGCTCGGCTTGAAGGCTTCAAACCATTTCCTTCCATCTAATGGCAGAATTGCTGCAGAACGTACAAAACAGTGGTGTTTTTAAACCTTAAAACTAGCATGAAATCCATTTTGGGTAGCTGCAGTATCCCCCTGAATCCAGGCTGTAGGTGGATGTCTCTGCCCTGATGTGGAAGGGAATATGCGGTTTGTTACTGGGCGGAACAGCCTGGTGACTCCACGGACCAGACTGCAGATAGCTCCGTTTGGGAATCACCATCTTGCAGCCTCTCAGGCCCATGAGCTCCATTTGGGAATCACCATCTTGCAGCCTCTCTGGCCCGTGGCTTGCGTGGACTCAGTGTTCCTTTCCTGGTGCCTGTATGGACCTGTCTGTGCCGCTGGGAAGTGATGCTATTAACCTTCCGCCTTTACTTTGTTGGGACGGAAAACCCTTGAGCACAGCAAGCTAGAGTGGTGATAAATTTAAAAAAAAAAAACAAAACCAAACAGTAAAATGTTTCCTGCTTTGTGCAAGGATAGTGCAGAGGCAAGATTTAAAATATGACACCATAACAAGTGTCACTTCCTTGTAAGAGCTGAATGAATGGATGCTGTAAAAACCCAAACACATCAAAAACCACTAAGAAAGATTGTTTTCCAGGGAAGAATGTGAGAATTTATTGGATTTGGACATGAGAAACAACAGTTAGTGATAATAAAAGTGCTAGGAAAAAGCAAATTAATGAATGTGGTTCCTTGCTTCTTGTACCGGCGTGCTGATCAGCACAGCCTCTGAAGGACGAAGCTGGGCTTTAGCGTGTGAAACTTTTTGCTGCACATTGCTACCGTCTCCTTTCTCACGGGCGGTATTTTTACGCTCTAGCTACCTTTCACACTGATTTTTTTAAGTACCCCCAGCGAGGGAGATGGAAGAAGCGACGCTGCTTTGCCTGCAGCTGGAGAACTCCTTTATTGCTCACGTCACCCCCTCGGCCGGGGACGTTTGCCTGCCTGAAGTTGTTGATAATCTCTTTCCTTCTTTCCTAGGACCATGCGGATATTGAGTGGAAGTTTGCACGGACGAAGCTCTGGATGAGTTACTTCGATGAAGGTGCCACCCTGCCCCCTCCTTTCAACATTGTCCCAAGTCCCAAGTCAGTCTGGTACCTTTGCAAGTGGATTCACAATCAGCTGTGCCCAGGCGACGACTCCGACAATGAACAGAAGAGGCACGAAAACCTCAAAACGTTCACAGTAAGGAGCTGCCTGGCTTTATGCTTCACGTTCCAAGGGTTCCTGTGCGCGTTCAGGATGGCGAGGGCCACTGCTCTGCTGGGGCGGTAGAAGGTTGCTGGGTCGCACCTTGCTAAGAGCCATCGGCAGCTCGGAAGACAGGAGCAAACAGGTAACACACCTGTGCTTTTCTCTTTGCAGGAACGCCACGCTGACAACCTGATTCAGAACCAACATTACCAGGTAAACTCTGGAGTTTTTACTTGCTGTTTCTTCTTCCTGCTCATTTTCTAACACCTCAGTTCTTGCTTGGTTGTAGAATATATTTTGATACGTGCTTTGCTTATCATGGGTTAAACCATTTCCTCATTCGAGATGGGATGGGTCAGTAAACCACTCCGAGGCCTTTCACCCCTCAGAAGTGTTGGAAAACTTGCCAGGTTTTGTCTGGCAGCTGAAGTCAAGGGTGACATTCCCACTGCCATCAGAGGGAGCAGGCTGTCACACTATCCTGATGAAAGCTGTTCCTGCAGGATTTTTACACACTCCTGAATTGTTTTTCTCCGGCTCCTTTTTTGTAAAGCATCCCTGGTTGGGATTTCCTTTTGTTTCGGACAGCTCAGGAAGGAGGAATGGTTCCTTTGTGGGATTTTGCTGGTTTTGTTTATTCTCAGCCTGCCTGTCATCGAGTACTCATTAAAGTCAACGTACAAAAGGATGAAACTGTGTTCAAAACACCAGCTTCAGTACTTGAATTCATGATGCATTATGCCAGCATGCTGGAAGGAAAAATTCTCCAGGAAGTGAGGTGGTACGCTAGGCTGTACTGTCAAAAGCCATTAGTAATTTGTCTCAGTTAAGATATCTCCAGCTTTTTGAAGTGTTTGTATCTGCATTCGATGTTTAACACAATTAGTCACCTTTGACAACAGACATTTGCACCTCGAGTACTGTGTTCAGTTTTGGGCCCCTCACTACAAGAAAGACATTGAGGTCCTGGAGCGTGTCCAGAGAAGGGCCACAAAACTGGTGAAGGGTCTGGAGAATATGTCTTATGAGGAGCGACTGAGGGAACTGGGCTTGTTTAGCCTGGAGAAGAGGAGGCTGAGAGGAGACCTGATCACTGCCTACAACTCCCTGAAAAGAGGTTGTGGAGAAGTGAGTGTTGGTCTCTTCTCCCTAATGACAGATGATCGGACGAGGGGGAATGGACTCAAGCTGCGCCAGGGGAGGTTTAGATTGGATGTAAGGAAGAAGTTCTTCACCGAAAGGGTTATCACACACGGGAACAGGCTGCCCAGGGAGGTGGTGGAGTCACCATCCCTGGATGTGTTTAAGAGACGGGTGGATGAGGTACTGAGAGATATGGTTGAGTGGTGGACAGATACGGTTGGACTGGATGATCTCTAAGGTCTTTTCCAACCTAGTGATTCTATGATTCTATGATTTGGTACTTTCTGACTTCACAGCACAGTTTACGGGTACCAGCAGTGGGAGCTCTTAAAAAACCTCCCAGTAAAACCTTGGTGCAGAGACCATCTTCATGCTTGGTGTTGCTCAGGCTTGTTATCCCTGTTCATGCAACGGGGAACGAAGGGAAGGTTTGGTGTGGTCTCTTCTGCATACAGAGATCCAGCTCTGTGCGTGTTGGTGGCACAGGTCGAGGTACAAGCTCCAAGTGCCAGCTTGGTTACGTAAAGCCAGCAAGGAGGTACACGAACACAGAGCAGAACGGATCTCATCCTACCAAAAACCTGTGACAGACAGCCCAGGTGACACAAAGGAGCCCTTAGAGAAGCCACCAAGGGTGTGATTCAGCCCCTCCAGACGCAGCAGCAGCTCCGAAAGGATTCTATAAGCTGCCGTGAGGGAGCGCCCGGGCAGGTGGCAGATGTGGTTTAACGTGAATGGGCATTGCCCGTGGGGTCCTGCTGTTCTCCAGGTTATTCGGTGTCAGCATGCCCTCCTTGGCTTTCAGATCCCTGGTAAACAACCATCAAACGGCAGGCTTAGCCTACCGGATACACAGCAGCTACGCCAGAGATTGGTAACCCGAAAAACTTCCCGCAGCTGAGATTAAATGCCTTGAGGATATTTAAGAACACCCAAGAATTTTTTCTCAGTGACTCATGAAATACCTGCTCGCTGTGGTTACTCATGGTAGAATGCCACCCCTTCCAAAGGTTTGCTCTCTGAAAAGGCAGCGTTCTGTTTCTCACGGTGAGAGATTCCCTTTCTAGACAGCAGCGTCAGGACAGGTGCTGCCGGAAGGAACTCGGTGACCTGCAGCCAGAGCAGTTCGGTCTGAGCCAGCGGTGGAATCACTCATGTTGTTTCCTATTCCAGGAAGTGATCCGAAATCTTGTGAAAAGATACGTCGCTGCCATGATAAGAACTTCCAAAACCAACGAGGGTTTAACTGAAGAAAATTTCAAGGTATTTTATTATTCCTTATTAATAATTTTATTATATTCATTCAAGTAGCCACTTGTAGAGTTTGCAGTAACTTCTTAAGATGATTTGGAACCTGGATTGTTGCGGGAGCTGGGAATAGATACGATGTGCATGCAGGGGGGTTCTGAGCACAGAATATTATGATTTGAGTGTCCTCTCATATGATCACCTCCCAGATTTTAACATACAATATTGTGTGGGCAGAAGTGTTGGAAGGTGGCAGGAATGAAATATCTGACCAGAGTCCATGTCACATTCCTAATGCTAATCCGGATGGAGCTGAAGAATGAGTCCGGGTTAACGGATATGAAGAACACTTACCAAAGTTAAAGGTGGCCCTGTCACCTCAGCAGGATTCCTGCCGTATTTCTAAGTTTCAGCAGTGTTTCCCCCCTTCTGTAACTGACTGACTTGGGGGGAGCGGGGTGGGCAGAGGGGGTTGGTCAAGAGGGCTGGTCGCACAGCCGGTGGAGCCAAAGATCTTGGGAAGTCTGCCATTCTCGGGATTACCAATCTTTGGGGGTTTGGGTGTCACTGAATAGTGAAGACGCACGTGGCATTCCTGTGATTTGGTGTCTGCCATGTGCATCACTCTGAACAGCTCTCCCAAGGACCGTGAGCGTTCTTTCATGTCACGGGTAAAGCTGCTGAGCGTAACTCGTTCCTCCTCTTGCCGCAGGAATTGAAGCAGGACATCTCAAGTTTTCGCTACGAAGTTCTTGACCTCCTAGGAAACAGGAAGCCCCAGAGGAGAAGCTATTCTACCAGCAGCACAGAGGTGTCCCAAAAGGATGAAGCAAACGAGGACAGTGCTGGAGAAAAATCCAAAGCCAAGAGCGTGTCTTTCAATGTAGCCAACAAAAAAAAGGACTTCAATGTATCTGCTCTAATTAAAACGATGTCTGGGATTGACATGGTGGAAGAGAGGCCCAAAAGCAACGGGATCAGTAAGCGCTCCTTCGTCCGAAATGGAAATAGAGTTCAGAGACTTTCCAGCTCCAAGAAGGAATCCTTCAAGAGACTGGGCCTGCTTTTCTCCAAGATGAATGGCCACGTACCTGAACCGAACTCAGAACCCATGTACACTATTTCCGACGGAATTATTCAGCCACACTACATGTGGAAAGACATTAAATATTCTCAGATTGACAAAGAGAAAGACGAGAATTGTTCCAAAAGTGAAATTAACCTCAATGAGGTGGACTACAGCGGGAACACGCGACTGACCGGACAGAGCAAGGAGTGCCCTGTGGTTTGTACCAGCTCCCTTCACTGTGCTTCCAGTATTTGTTCCTCTAATTCCAAACTTATAGACTCGTCAGAGGATGTGTTTGATTCGTGGGGAGAGGCGTGTGACTTGTTCATAAACCAGTGGAAAGAGGGGCCGGAGGATCACGTTACGACGCGGCTATAAGTAAAGCTAGCGTAACACTGGCTGGAAAACGTAGCCAGTTACTGGTAATTGTTTGCTGTCATCCGAGTCAGCGTTGCTATTTCCTTTCTCTCCACAGGTGGAAAACAAGAAGTATAAAACTGTTTATGTTACCCTATTTTATAGCCATCTGCACCTTTTTTAATTTACCTTTTTTGTCACAAATACTGAAGTAGAAGTTTCACTATTTAGGTCACTATGAACCACAGGAATCCCTTCGGACGCAGTCTGAGTCTCCAAACCCCACAGACCGCGGATGCGCTGGTGGCCGAGCGGAGGATTTGTCACTTTTTTTGCTGGTTTGCCCCTGCCGCTACCCAACCCCGTCGGCTCTGCATCCCGCTCGATTTTCCTCGCCACACAACCAGCTGGTGAGCAGTGGCTTAGCAGGAGGCTGAGAATCGTATTTAAAATCTTTTTTAGGAAGGGTTTCAACTTAGAACCGGCTTTTTGTTTCTTTAAGCAATACGACCTCTGATTCTTTGGGTTGTGGGTTCTTTTTCAGGTTGTTTAATATATTAATACTGTAAATTGGTACTGAGTAAGAGACCCCTTTGATCATCCAGCTAGAATACCTCCCGAGTTGCTCTTTTCCCTCATTCCCACATGAAATTTCCCCCCGTAGGGAGCAGAATGACCTCTCCCTTTGGCTGACGGTGGAAGCCAGCCCCTGGCCTCGCTGCCGAGGTCTGGCCTCGCTGCCGAGGTCTGCATAGATGAACTGGCCCCAAACCGGCTGCTGGAGACACAAACCTCAGCGTGGGTCTGATGGGCTGAACCGAACCCCAGCCCTGAGCCTCGCCCTTACCCCCACCCCTCGGGCTGTTTCTGTTCTTGGAAATTCCTGACCTTACTTTCGCTGCCGCGTTCCCTTTGTGCTGCCCCTCCGATGGACGTCAGGCTCTCGGCAGAACACCCGCCTGGCGCCCGGCGAGCGCGAGGAGAAATCCTCCTCCCTGGGCCTGTGCGCTGCTGTTCTGCAAAGTGACCGAAGCAATAGCAGCTCAACCCGCGCCTGGCAGCCTGGGAAGCCTCTGCAGCTCCTTCTCTGCGGCGCAGCAAAAAGGAGCGCGGCAGGAGACGGTCGCTTCCGCTTCCCAGTTGTGGTGGTGTCTGGGCAGGGCCTTGGATGTCGCTGCTCTTGTCCCGAGGAGCAGACAGCCCCCTCGAGGGCAAAATGGTGGCATTTTGAGCAGTGATGTTTGGTTTTTAAACAATGTGTTACTTGAACTTTCTGTTGCCAAGAAACGCAGGTGATTGGCACACACCTACCACTTCAGGGCTGGTGTTAGTCAGCTGCTTTCTTGGAGGAGCAAGTCCTGCCCCGGAGCTGCGAACGGCCTTCCCCTGCAACAGAGCTCCCTCGCTGCATGCGTGCTGTCAGGCTTAGGGCTCTGCTCCCAGGGGACGTTTTGTGAGCTGGAGCGTATCCCAAGGCTGGAATGTATCCCAGGGGAGGCTGCCAAAAACCACCTGTGAGCTGGGTTGTGAATTGCCAAAAGCATAGTGCTGGAAAATCAACACCTACCATTGGCACTGGCCTGATTTTCCCAGCAAGGGGCAGGAGCAGCTCTCACGGCAGCGGGAGGGTCAGGAGGAGAGGGGTTTCTCCCTTCTGCAGTCCCTGCGGAAGCAGCTGGATACGCTGGCTCCCTCTTGTTCAGGAAACCCACCTCGTTGGGTTTTCCCTTTGGGCACCCACTCGGTGTTACCTCAAGGTCCTGATGGCGCACACCCACGTCAGAGGGAGAAACGAGAGCGATGCAGCCAGCTCCCGCAGCAGAGCTGCGGTTTGCCAAGGCACCGGAGTCGTGGGAAGCTTTCCATACAGACCTCAAGGTGGAGACCACGGCTCCAGGCCAGCTCCACCGTCGGGAGGTAGCAGCAGCTAGGAGCAGCGACTCACAGTGTTTCTGTACTCTGGCTTACAAAGACCCCAGTCCTCACCAGCACGCTGTACAGAGCCCCAGCTATTTAAGCCTCCAGCTGTGTTAGTTAAGGCAAGGCGAAACGCATCTTGGAGTCAACAGATTTCAGGCTTTCACACTAGTTGTAGGGTCAGAGTTGTCTTGGAAAACTCCATCTCCTCTTCCTTTGCGAAACGCTGAGCAAACCAACAGTGGGCTGCCCCCGGAGGCTTGCAGAATCGAAGGGTCAGAGCAGCTTGCCGATCATTCCAGAGGAAATCCAGCACCCCTGTCTTCTCAGGGGCAGATCCCTGGGTAGGAGAGCGCTGCCGTCAGAGCCGGCTGAGAGCGGTGCTCAGGGCAGCCCGCAGTCACAGCCCTGCAGCTCGGTAAAGCTCAGCGCGTTTCTGGAAAGACAAACGTCAGCGAGTCGCTGCAGGGGATGCAGGGAAGGGTTGGGGCCGTTTCATGCCACACCCCAGCACCCTGCAGTGCATGAGCGCTCCTTGACGGGGGCCAGCAGGGCCTTACGGTCCTTCCTGCATCACGAGGAGGAACGCAAACAATTGGCGTACGGTTACGTGGGCAACGTTGGAGGCCGGGACGGAGGCAGGTTCACATCCTCGGGCAGTAAAAGGCAGTTTCCCACGAGAGCAAGCACGCTGCTGCGGTGGTGACGGTATCGGGTCATCAAACACGGCGCCGCATTAACACGGACCGCGGTTAACGCCGCAGTGATGCCCCCAAACACCAGGCAGGGCAAATCCCTTCCGTGCCAACCGCGTGAGTCACGTTCCCCTGCGGTGTCCTGGAAGGGCGGGAAGTGCCACACGGGGATGGCGCGATGGATCACGCAGCCACGTTACGTCACGGCCGGGGGGTGCGTCACGGGGCTGCTTGGCTGGGGCTCCCCTGGGACTTGTTTCATGACTCAGATACTTCCGTGCTCCCAGCTAGGAGCTCGTCTGAGCCGACGCTGGAATTCAGCACAAATATTTGACTTGGCTGTGAGTAACGCGTGTCCAGCGTTTGCAGAACTGTCAGCCCGGTGCCCCGAAAGGCAGAATCCCGTTTGGTGGCATCTCTGCATCCCCTTTGGCAGCAACAGACGTTCCAGCAGCTGGTGAATTGTTGTTACTGCTCCAAACAGGGGCTCCAGGGAAGGGAAACTGAAGTATCTTGTGAAAAATACATTCCATAAGCAAAACCTGGGTTTTTTTTTTCCGTTCACTCGCAGTCACAGTATTTGGGATCTCACTAGCATTTTCCCATTTCCAGTTGCTCAAAAAGCAGCACATTTCAGTGAAAACTATTCCTTCCTTCAGAGCAGTCGGTGACCTACCCCTGCGCAGCCTGTGCAAGCGACCAGGGCAGGAGCTGATGGGACACGTCGAGCCTCTCCTGTGGCGAGCTGAAGTTTCCCGTGGCCTGGGTCCACGGCGCGCAGCTGTGCTCCAGCCGGTACGCACCCGCCTTCGTCCTGTGGGCTTCCACACGTGGGCAGGGAATTCGGAATTAGGAAGAACAGACATCTCTGCCACTTGCCCTTTCTTTAGGTTTCTTCCTCTTGAAGTTGCTTTGTTGCTCACCTCCCATCCCCGGTGTCCTCACCCGGCTTTTTAAACCTGCAAACAATCGCCAGTGTAAAAGTTAACAAAGAGCATCCAGGGTGAAGAATATCAGATCGAACTCGGAGGTGTTTGTACTCAGGTCAGAGGTTAAAGAAGTTGTTTCAGAAACAAGAAATTAACCGACATCTCTCTGCAGATCATTTGGGTAATTGCATCTTGCGGGTCTGCACGTAAATACTCACGTTTCTGGGTACGTGGTCCCTCCAGAGGAAGCACGGACAGCGGTGAGCGCACAGGACGTCGGAGGGCTGTTCCCCGGCTCTGCCACTGACTCACCTGTGACCTTGGGCAAGTCACTTAGCCTCTCTAATGCCTCAGTTTCCCCATCTGTAAAATAGGGATAATAATACTCCTACTTACCTACCTCGCAGGGGGGGTTAGTTCATTATTTATAAGCACTTTCAGATCTTCAAATTAAAGGCGCTATATACAGTAAGTAGTTCATATGCGTAGCAGTAGTATGTTCTTTTATTTTCTTACAACTAATTCAGGTTAGGATTTAACTGTATGTCCATTGCGATAGTTTTCCATGTAGAAAACTAGCATGGTTTCCCACAAAGGGAATTTCGGGGATTTCTGCAGGAGACAGAGAGCAGGAGCAGCATACCCTGGAAGCCTAAACCCCACACCCTTGCTTTTGTGATTTCTGTCTCACCTTTACTGTCACCTTACAGTACCTGTGTTTATCCTTTTCTTGACCTTACAGTACCTGTGTTTATCCTTTTCTTGACGGTACACGTAACAGAATTTTTAGCAGAAACAGCCACTGTAAATATGAAGAGCATTTAAATAAATATATTCATGTATAAATAGAAAACCTTATGTTTAAAATTAAGGTTAAAATTGGCTGATGCAGGAGACTTCTAAGCCCGGGGAGGTTCCACAGGCAGCCCAGCACGGGTGCCCACGCACACAGCAGGAGGCTGGAGTAGGGCTACAGGAAAATGTCACATGTCATCACCTCCTTCCTATTCCCTTTGCAGCCCATCCCAGGCACGGGCAGCGCATCCCGGGACAGGCTGTCCCAGGAGGGTGGCAAGGGGAGGCTGTGGCTGGAGCAGAACGGCCCTGCAGCCTGTTTCGCCCCGAGAGCGGGATAAGGCAGCTCCCAGGCAGCGATGGCTGACGGAGGAACCCATCCTGGGCAGCGGGAGACTGTCTCCTGTGTCCCTACGAGGGGCTCCTCACCTCCATTTCTCCCAAGGTACAATTTGGTATTTTAGTGCTTACTCAGGGCAAAGGTCTTCGGTTTGAGCGACAGGAGCTCTAGGACATGGCTTGCACGGCGGGGCACTACGAGCATTCCGGGCTCCCTTCCGGCAACGCCAGCAGTTGCAGGGTGTCTGCAGCGGGGACGTGGACAGTTAACAGCAGGGATGTGCGTTACTGTGGGGTGCCTGCCGGTCAGCAAACTGCACGAGCACCTGCTGCTCCCACACCGTGAAGTGCGTGTCCCGCATCCCGTGGGGCTCCTCAGCATTGCTTTGGTATTTCTGCTTTCCTTTTCAAAAGGCCAAAAATCCCAAAGAAAAGTGTCTTTCAGTTAACCAGGAAGAGGTGCCATTTTGGGTTCATTTCTGGCTGAGTTCTCCTTCCACCAGTGGCTCTGTCCTGCAGCCTGGTAACACTTTTCCGTGGACATGCCCATGAGAAAGCTCTGCACAGCTCCCAAGGCTGATTTCCAAAGAAGCACCATCCCCCTCTCACCTCCATTGCAATTCCACAGTCCAACAAAAGGGTAAAAAATAAGCAGAAGCATCGCAACCCCTGGGGCTGCGTAGAGTTAATGACCGTTGTTGCAGAACGCCGAGCTCCGTGGAGCGGATTTTGGGGTGGATGCACTGTGAGGATCATCTCCCCGCAGAAGGGATGTCCCGGGCCACGCGGCCGAGGCGGGCTGCAGCCTGCCCAGCTGTGCCGGCAGCTCAGCGACTCTCATTCCTGTCACAGTAAAATTAATTGGAATCGGTGGGGCTACAGCAAATAAGAAATCAGCTCAGCGGAGGAGCAGCTAAAATAAACTGTTACCAAAATTATCTGTAGTTCTCGGTGAACGTGCGAGTTGAAAGCCAACAAGGACACAGCCAGCGCCTCTCTGGAGAGCTCTGGAGGAGGAGGAGGCGGGGAGCACGCGGGGCTAGCCACATTAGCATGTTTTCTAAACACTCGTAATCCCATCCGTTTTCATTTTCACACTTCCTGCCCCATTTCAGGCCGTGACACTTTCACAAACAAGTGATTTCTATACTGTTCACGTAATTGCCTCCGCCCGGAACAGCTACTGCTCTGGAGTAAATTCCTGTCCGAGAATGAGTGTTTTAAAGAGAGAACCACGTTTTATCTAAAAAAGTGTATTTAAAGGCAGAAGTGTTTGATCCTTACCTTCTGCCTGTTTGACAGTGGTTTATGCTTCAGGGAAACACTTCTACCTGCTCCGATTCCTTCAAGGTGTGCAAAACCAAGCAAACAGCCCGCCCACGACAGCAATAGGACCCCCGCGCCTCGCTCAAACCCCCCGCTTCCCAAGCCACACGGCTCACGCAGCTCCTTCTCCCAGGCAGACCCCTCTCCGTCAACGGCTGCCACGGCCCGTTCCGCCCGCCTCGCGCACCCACCCACCGCGTGGCTTGTTCTCTTCTTTTGGGGGTTTTTAAAGTGTTTCCCTGTCAGCAGTGACTCCTAAGGCGGAAGAAACGACGTGCTTGGGAGGAGGGTGATCAACGGAGGAGCTGGCCTTTTAGCACATCAGCTACAGAACACTGTGATACCTTTAGCCAACAGAGTGAGATGCCTTTTGACTATAAATAGTTGTTTTTGAGCAAGGGGGCACTTTTTGGTCCAGCTATTTTTTGGGTACTGTACAGTCTTATTTAAAAAACTACTGAATGTGTTTATAAGGTGGGTCTGGAAACCAGAGGGCTAGGGATCTTTGGGAAGCAGAGGATAGTAGCAGATGCTTAAGTACTCTATTTTCTATATGGCAAGCCCTGGAGACCCGGGCTTACTCCGCAAACTGTTTTTTTAGCAATCGAGTTTTAATACCAAATTAAAAAAACAAAGCTATCACAGAAACTGCTTCGCACCTCAGCGTATTGTAAAATGCCATTTTACTTCATGGGATTAAAAAAAAAAAAAAGGTGGGGCTTGGTTTTTTTCCCTCCTCCTTTATTTTAGTTTTAGTCAGAATCTTGATGGCCTTTTCCAGGCGAAAGAGGTTTTAGATGTTGTAAGAATTTTGCGTATAACGACGGCATGGGGAGCTCAGCACGGGTCAGCCACCCCTCACGAGCAGGGGGAGAAAAGGGGAAGTGCAAAAAGCAAAAACAAACGCTTAGTTTTATGTCCTTTTCTACTTGCATCTGCCCTGTCCGTAGTGCAGACTCCATGTCATACCCTCGTATAACATGTAAAAATGAAACGATGTATATAATAAATGAAAATATTTATTTTATGTGTATTTTTAGCTTAACTGTAAACTGAAAAAAAAAAAATAAAAAGCATTTAACTTTTTTCCCAAAAATGTAAGCCTATTGAAACTCAAGGTGTTTCTACCTTTTCAGATGTAACATTTCCAGCTGCCTATTGATAATAAACATTTATGAACAGCAACAGATCTGACATCTGATAGTTTTTAAAATCCTGTTCAGCACAGACCTCCCCAGGGCTGTCAGTGGTCAGGGGACACTTGAGGGCTCCGATCCCAGAGGGACTTGGCACGGACATAGAAAAGACACGGCACGGTCCTGCTTACCTACAGTGGAGTTGGCCACCCAAATCTGTGCAACTGCCGGAAAAGCAACCCAAAGCATCCGCGTGTCCTGCTGAGGACAGAAAGCAGCGAGTCACCGGAAAGCTGGGAAACGAAATGCACGGCGTGAACGCAATTACACTGCAATTAAGCAACAACATGTGAGTGCGTTAACGTAGCGTGCTGGGGTCACGCAGCCTCCAAGCAAATCTGAAGTACTGGAGGCAGGCAGAGGCATCTCACCAGGTTTCCATCAACTACCGGAGCCCCCTGGTCAAGCCTCTAGGAAACCAGGAGTTTCCTCGAGTTGAACAACGGCACAATCCCTTCCCCTGAAAGGCAGAAGATCCCTGCACAAGGGAGACAACGCAGCCGCACGCAGAAATAAGCACAGGCCGTGCCAACTCGGTCGCCAAGCCCGGGACCACAGTGACCCACAGAGGGTTAAGTACGACAAAAGGCTGCTTTCTTTTTAAACAGCAAAGGATGTCTGCAAGTTGGACGTGCACATTCCCACTCACATCAGAAAGGCTGGAAGTTCAAAGTTAATCCTGTCCCAGCATCGGGAAACAAACCGCACCTGAGTCCATCCCTTCGGTCCCTGCAGAGGTGGGCAGATGTGCTGCAGCAGCAAACACCCGATGCGGCCAGGGGAGGCGGGAGGGGGAGCAGTTTTGCAGTGTATTGTATCTCCTCTTACTCGCGCTTCCTGAAAAGTAACCGAAATCACACCCCGACATCATCACCACAAACATTGAAACTTCAACTGTGACAAATATTTCTAAAGTGCTGGTTTAAAGAGTCAGAAACCACAGGTTTAGATTTGATTGGAAAATGCAAATAGGGTAAGGAACAAGGAAAATACATGAAGGAGAGGGTAGAGGGAGTTGGATGGTCCATTAATTTCATCATTAGAGGATATTTCCCCTCCCGTTAAGCGACCATTTTCTCCAACGCGACGGAGCCAAGCCGCCGTCGCAGCTGCGAGAACAGCACGATGCTTACCTTGGGGCAACCCCAGCACCCTGAAGCACAACGCTCACCTGCTCCAGGGAAGGCAAGACGCAGCATCTGGAAGGAAAGCGCTGCCATAAACTGAGCCTGCCACAAAAAAACACCCCGTCAGGACCCCGGCACACGCCCCTGTTACTGCAGGATGGCTGCGCCGCAGTGACGTACGCGCCCTCTGCCCATGGCTCGCCCTGAGCCGTTTGTACTTGCCGCAACTCGGCCGACTCCAGAATCTGGTAAGCAGCAGCGACTTGGTCTGGTGCAGGAGTTTCTGGACACATGCCTGCCCTGCAGAATTTAAACTCTGATCTTACTGCAAAGCTATAAAGTCCTAGTCCAGGGATTTTATCTTCCTCCTTTATAAAAAAGCAGTTACTGAGATGTCTGGGCCCGGGTTATGTGTTGAATATCTTCCATACATAATGCAGCCTTTGATGGTGTAATTTGATAAACGGTATCCAGCAGCACTGCAGAGTCCTGGAAGCTAAGAGCAGCACAAAACAACTGAGCTAGAAAAATGACTTGCTGCAGGAATCAGTTTGGCCTTTTATGTGCCCAAGGGGAAAAGAGAGCACAGGAGCGATAGCCAGCGGTGGGGCCAGCAGGCTCGTGCTGCTGGCCGGCCAAATCAACGGGGGTTTCTCTACAGCATTTACAGTAATCATCTTCAATAACAGACGGATTTTACCACTCAAAAGACCCCCCTGCCTCTAGCGAGCAGCAGTAAGGCAGTGGATGTTAAAGCAGGAACGCTGTTACTCCAGCTGTGGAGGAGGGCTGCAGGGCACGGGGCAGAGAGGGGGGGAGTGGGGCAGCACCCACAGCCTGGCTGCCACAGGGCACAGGCTTGGCACACCCTTTGGTGCAAGACACCTCTGCCAAAACAGGATGCTCTCACTTTGCTGTGGAGTGAGCGGTGCAGCAGAGCAGGAGTGATCCAGTGATCCTGCGGGCTAAAGCAGTCAGAGCAAAGTCTGCTCCTTCTCAGGACAGAGATCTGCGGCAGTTTAGAAGAGACTGACAAACCGACAAGCAGCTCACACCCCGAAGGACAAGAACTACAGGTGATGATCCCTTCTTCCACCCTGCGGGGTCAGAAGAGGAGGGGCTTGGCTCTGGGCTACGAAATCAGAAGCGCTCACATCTGAAGAGAGCGCTCTGGTGCTGCCAGCTCGGGGGTCCTTCCTGCACAGCCTTCAGGGGTCAATTCAAGCCCTTGCTGTAGACTGATGAAGGAGGTATGCTGAAACAGTTTCTGGGTTAGACTGGCATTGTTCACCTTAAGGTAAAACATCCTACACTAAAGAACACCGGGAGACTGACGATGTAAGTGTGAGAGGTTGAAAGGGCCCAAAAACAGTGGAATGAGCCTCCTTGAGAATCAGAGGCGGGAGGATGTATCATAGAATAATGGAATGGTTTGGGATTGAAGGGACCTTAAAGCCCACCCAGACCCACCCCCTGCCACGGGCAGGGACACCTTCCACTAGACCAGGTTGCTCCAAGCCTCATCCAGCCTGGCCTTGGACACTTCCAGGGATGGGGCATCCACAGCTTCTCTGGGCAACCTGTCCCAGTGCCTCCCCACCTATATCAGCACTGTCCTTGTATGCCAAGAATTGTTTTGCAAAGTCAGCAAATGTTGAAAAATCTTGTCCTCTTGGCAAACTTGACTCATTAGAACGTGAAAACCACACCTCTGTCTCCAACCCTACCCACCGAACACACACTGAATTTAGTAAACTCTGCACGTTCAGTTGTGAGGGAGCAACTACCTAATAGTAGCTGAGTGGGTGCAGCCTGTAGGAGCGACTAACATTTGGGAATTGTACAGGGATGCACAGTGATCGCAGCCGGGCGTGCTAGCTCTGCGGAGCTAACCCCTAGCACCCACCTCTGCACAGAGATGAAATAAGTACCTCGGCTCTGTGTGTAAATCGGCTCATTGCACACCGGTGAAAGGTCCCACTTGTAGGGACAACGCTGCCTTCCGTGTATGAAAACATGGAGGGAAAGGAGGCGGAAGCATGACTCTTCTGTTCTCTTCTCCCTTTTAAAGGCTTAAAACCCATCCAGAAAAAATAAGTAAAATGAAAATCACATTGCTGGATAAAATCTGTGCTTTAAAAATTCATTATTATGCAACATGCTTCAAGAAGCCCAATAAGGAAAGAAAAGGAAAAAAGATCAATCTGAAGGAAAATAGTTGTCCCCAACAGAAATCGATACTCATGGAATTTTCTGTACAAAGAAAAAATACACTTATGGTTGCAAGCTACATGCCACTACCCGTGCTGCCGGCAATTCTGCCGGGCATGGAAAGCCCAGAGCAGTGGCCGGGTACCAAATCGTAACAGAGCACTAATCGAACGGTGTGCCAAAGTAAACACGCCTGGACCATCACCAGGCTGGCACTGGGCTCCCCACACACACAAAAAAGACCCTGAGCCCACATCCTGGCACCCGCAGACACATACAACTCCCCCTCCCCCCAAACAAAAAACCCCTCTCAAACAACCCCCCAAATTCTGTGTAATTTTGACATGAGTTACCTTACAGCCTCTGAAAAGGCACCTGTTTTGTAGCCATTAGCCCCGGGAACGCTTAACCACAAAACTAGGAATATTGTTAGCCCAGGGATGCTGCAGCCAGACGCAGAAATCTCTAGATGAGGAAATGGCTGAAGCAGGGAGCAGGTTAGCTGCGTTTTAGGTGGAGCTGTGGCTTGTTTTGGCAGCTGTTAGTAAGTGATGTAGAGCTACTGTAGTGCAACACAACTCTGGAAAGCAGAGTTGAAGATAAGACACTCCAGCATCCACTTCAAGTTCTCTACCGCTCCAAGCTCTTCTGCTGTTAACAAAAGGCAGCGTTTCCTGACCTACGGAGACAGTTCACCAGGACACGCTGCTAACTGTTCCCCTCAGCCCCTACTTGTTAGTTCAAAAAGTCGGTTTTCAGCCCTGGCAAAAAATACATCAAAGTCAGAGATGTATTTCTGTATATCAAATCCATAAGTAAGTTAACTGGCCACATATTACATATATTATTGTATCAATTAGTGTAATTTTCATGTGTATCAAAGCAGCCAACATGGCCACGACAGCCAGAGCTAATGCTGAATACTCCAGCTACTAGAAGGGTAAGCAAAAACACGCAAAACACTTGACTCCATACCAGAATTACCTGTCAGCATTCCCAATTTCAAAAAGGTGACATCAGGAGAAAAATTAATACCAGAAGATAAACCACCAACACTCAGCTATGATAATCGTTTGAGTAGAAGAAAGCAAGGCTGTCTCAGTGACAGGAGAAGAAAGGAGGCATTATTCACAGCTAAAGCCTGAAAGTGGAAGATACTCACTTCGATGCCTGACAGCAACTGTTTGGGATATGACAGATGGCACTCATGACTGAGGTGGAAACACACGATGACTCCAGCATGGAGACTCTACTTCTTAAGGCTGTTCCACTTTAAAGTTCATAAAACAAGTCACATGCTTACTGGTTCCTTTAAGAGTCAGTCTAGTGAATGCTTTTTCAGAGAAAGGAAGAAAAAGCCCTGTGGTATCTTCCCCTTTCCTGACAAAAGTCTGTGCAAGCCAAGTGCTCCTCCAGAGGCAGAAATACAAAGGCAAAGCAAGGTCCTAGCTGCCACAAATTACGTTGTAAAATAATTCTGTGTGCGTATTTTGTTGTTTTTAAAAACAGCACAGCAGCTCATATTCCAATTAACTACCGAGAGGTCATTTTCATCACACTTTGGCTTTTTACCTGGCTCCTCCATCCTGAAAAGCCATTATTAAATTGTCAGGTTAAAAGCACAGCGATCAGAGATTTGAGGAGACAAAGCAAAAGCCAAGCTGGCAACCCTACTGACAGAGGATTGTATTACCAGCTTCACTTAAGGAAGGGGGGAAAAAACAAACTCAAGAGTTTTATGGAAATAGGATCAACACCAAAAGTGCTGCAGAGATTTAAGATAAAACTATAAGAAGTCAGTTTTTCCTACTGTTTTTGCTTCCATGTTTACTTAAAAGTGATACTGGAGGAAATATACACATTCCCACTCAATTCTGCAGTCAATCCCCTTTTCACAACCACTTAGCAGTGGACAAAGTTAAAAATAAGAAGAGCTCACTGAACAGTAGCATGGGCACAGAGTTGATCTCAACCTTGGCAAACAGCAGTCGTGCCACTGGCTGGACCTGCCTTAACCCACACAAAACTACTACATTTCTTCAGACCAGGCTGTTGAATTATTCATTGTCAGGAACCAAACCCATGGGTGATAAATGACCATGGACTTTTCCCAATTCTTCACCTGAGGGTGGTGACAT
>NW_010227751.1:0-2890 GCF_000690775.1 Eurypyga helias | reverse complement strand
TCCTGGCTGAATCCAGCACACCCGGCATGCACAGTAAGACTTCCTCACTTAGCAAGTTTCTGTATCAACTGAGTGCCTGAAAAGTTGAATGCTGATGTCCTATTATAAGCACAAATGCCCTGAAGTCTGTTAGAAAGGCAGAAAAGGTGGGAAAAAAATCGCACCACAGCATACAAATCTTTGGGAAAATGATCTAAAGAATTACAGTTATCATAATGTGGAAGTAGCAGAAATCCACATTTCGGTCGCCTAACTGTACGAGAGCAGTGAGCACACAGAGAAAGGGCCTTTCATCTCTTACTGCATATGCTTTAATAAAGATCAACAAAGACAGGCACAACGGCTCTCTTCTGGCACAGTTCAGCTCCAAACATTCTTTTACCAGGCTCTGCAGCATTTTGTAACTGAAGGCAGCCAACTGCTAAAAAAGAAAAAGGTGAATTTCCCACCCAGTTATGAGGTGTCACACACAAATTAACATGCTGAGCATGCAGCCTTATTACAAATCTCCAGTGCAGTCTTTGAGATATCTTTCTTAACATCATTTCTTTCTCCTTTGCTGCAAAGGGCCCTTTTAGGCTATTTAAGCCCTCTAAAATTGTACTCTGTCTATTGTAGTGTCTCTGAGTTGCAGGCATAGGGCTGGTTTCTTTGTCCAACAGCATGAGATGAGTTGTGCTCCAGACAGCTTGTAATTCAGGGGAAAGACAAAAGAGAGCAGGTACAGGCAAATGAAAGAATGCAAGAGAAAGGTAAGGAAATAGCATAATACTAACACCCGTTATATAAGGGGAATAGTTAACAGTGGACTTGGCTAAGATTACAATGTCTGTCCACTCTTAATTTAGGGGAAATAGTGAGATTTCATATACCTCTCTTTTGGCTTTGGGAAAACAGTTTTTAATGTCAATCACAGCACAATTTCTATGGAGTCCTAATTAGCCTGTGCTTGGATATGGTAGTGCCCTTAAGGCTTATACAGGTTGCAAAGTTACGGGGAATGAGGGTGTCTGCTCCTTTAAGGGCATCTGGTCAAGGACCTTTTCAGGGCAACAAGGGATAATAAGAAAGGGAGGAAGCCATAAAACAAGAGCACATGGGGATACAAACGTGACCAGCAAATGATAAGGGAGATGGTGATGAGAACCAAACCTGGCCAGTCACACTAATTAATGAGGGTGTGTGGGAGTTGGAGAATGTTTATTCCAGCAAGGTTATCTGATCTAGGACCTTGTCAGTTGGGAAACTAAGGAAAAAGGGGGAAACCAGAAACAAAACACACAGAGACACAGACCTGACAAAACAAATACAGAGACCGTGACAAGAAATTAACCTCACCACTCACACTAATTGATGAGCTATTAATGAACTACAGGCACCACTTCCAGGAAGATCAACATGGACTGCTAAGACTGTAAACTAGGGGGGACCCCAGGCTCGGGGGGGTGCAGGAATCAATAGAGCTGTACAAACCCATGATGTGCAGGGAAATGGGAGCAGGGAGGAACAAAACTGGGAATAGACAGAAAGGAGTATAAAAGATGCCAGTAGTGTGTTGAACAGGACCAGTCAGTATGCTTGCCTGGCTGAGATCATCACAGTCTGTCCTACCTTCTTACATCTTGTTATTAGATCTTAACTGTCGCTCTGCATCACCTGGCTTTGTACCCTGTTTGTGTGCCACAAGGACTAAGTGCCAGCTACTGGTGAGACCTGTGTCTGTGAGTGAAGACTTGTGCCAGCTCGTGGAGTCAGACTGGGGGTGTAGGCACCCTGGCATGTGGTGTCAGCTGCTGGAGTGAATAGGGGTCTTTAACTTCCAGCCACTGGTGTGGGAACAGTAGGTGTCCCGAAAAATCAGCTACTGGGGGAGGGCTGGCGCGAGTGAGGGACTGCATACCAGCCGTTGGAGCAGGACTGTGGGTCGCAGCCTGTGCGCCTGGTGCCGGCTGCTAGGCAGGAGGGGTGTCTGTATCTTCCCCAATCCAGGTGTACGTGGGATGCGAATCCATACTCACTAGCAAACTTTAAGCTGGACTGGATGGTGAGTACAAGAGGCCTCAGGTATACCCAAGGGGATTTGTGGATGTAGAGCGCATGAGGGACAAGCGTGTGCATATTTGCCAGTGAGCATCAAGTGGGTAAGTAGCGGACCCATGAAGCAAGTAAGGGGGGGCCTGGCATACGTGCAGGGGTGCTGGGAAAACAGAGGGGCTGTGCTGGCGCTTGAGGGATCGGTAAATGCGTGTGTGCTTGTGAACCTAGAGAGTGGTACGTGTGGGCCTACACTAGTGAACTTTTATTGCTGCCAGCCAAAGAGAAAAGAGACTTGTCTGTGTTCATGTTCTACACGAGCCCCGTATGTCGGTGCTGTTGAAGGCAATGCCTCATCGGTGGACACGTGTGTGACCAGCCATGGATACAATACGTGCTCAGCTGTGTCACTGGTTGAGCCTGCAAACAGGAAAGCAGCGGATGCACCCCTCAGCGCAGGCAGAAGCCCCAAGTCCCCAGGCAGGAGAGAGCAGCCGCAGGACACGGCCACAATTCTTGATCGCTTAACAAGAGTCAGCATTCACAGGAATCTGGGGCCCTGGAAGAGTCAGGAAGAGATTTCCAATGACTTCCACAAAGTTTACATGACGCCTTCTCGTATCTGCCAAGGTGCTCAGGCGGATGTCTAGGCCCCAGCCTCAGTCACCGCTGTCACCGTGACCCCACCCGGCTCCCACCGCCATCCAGCCCTCAGACGACCCACCTCGGTGCGAGGGCAGCAAAGGAAAGGCTCACCAAGACGGTCAGCGCGGAACGAAGAACGAAGGCTGAAGCGCGGTGGTGGCGCTCCTCGCAGCCCAGCGCTGGCCGCCGACCGGTGTTGCTAAGCAACCGT
>NW_010227750.1:0-36981 GCF_000690775.1 Eurypyga helias | reverse complement strand
AGAGCGGGCTGCCTGGATGAGGAGGCCAAAAGGGCAGCCGCCCGCTGCCGTCCTGCCCCGGCCTGGTTGGCCGCGGCCAGGCGCAGCCCCACGATGGCCCGTTTGTTAACGGTTGCCCCACGGCACACGCATCGCGTAAAATAACTCACCAGGTCTCGTGTGGCCGACAAAACTGCAGAAGAGACCGGGTAACACTTTAAGAGCTGCCCATAAATTAGGTTAAAATAATTAATAATACATATATTAATGGCACCTCTATGACATGATATGGATAATATACATTAATATATAAATACCTCACAAATAATTCAGCGTGTTTCCATTTCATCAACAATCACTGGCCAATGTATTTACTTTATGGTAAGGATTATACATTTCATTATAAATGGCTTGCTGGGAATGTCAGCAACTTTTACATCTCCATTCACTTTATTATTAATGGTTTCCTGAACAGTAACGGCATAATAATGCACACAATGCAGCATGAATATTTGATGTGGCATCTATAGTCTCCCATTTATCATTTATAACAGGCTACAAAAACATTATAAAACATTTATTACAAATTTATAGATCACTTTATACTAAAACAAAGTTGTGTTATAAATACATTATTAATCCTTTATGCCATTTATAGGAATCCCTTGTAATAAGGCCTTAGCATACGTGGCTGCACAGCTGTAACAAGAACGGTGTGGCAAGGTGGAAATACCGCGCGGTGAGCCTGCTCCCAAGTACTGGGTGTATTCGGTGAGGGAAAGCATAAACATCCGCACTCAAAATTAATCAGACTACCAAGGGACCGATCAAAAGAAATGCTGGATTAACTCAAAGTTGTCGGGGTTTTTTTCCCTTCCCTTAAAAAAGATCTGTGCTTTCTTGCAAGTTGGAAACTTGCAGAGCCATCCCGCTTCATTTCCACAGCTCCTTTTCATTAGATTGATAAAATCTGCATAATTTACAAAAAGCCAACTGCCTAACGACGGGCAGCCCTTCCCACCCTCTGTCAGCGTAGAGGCTGGTGAGAAACAAAGGGCATGCACTGGGCTTAGGAAACACGTTGGCGGGGTTTCTGTTTGCGAGTCCCAAAGGCCGTTGCGTTTAGCAGCGGGCATCCCCCCGCCCCGCTTGCAGTCTACGCAGTGCAGCACTGGGAAACGATGTTTGAAAAGGGAGTTGTTGCCAACTGCTAGTGGTACAAATAGTGAAAATCAGCTTCTGGGCCCAGCTTTGACACAGTGGGAGTTACCCCTTTCAGATTTAATGACCCAGATGGGGCACGGCCCAGGGAATTATGTTTATGTTTTTAAAAATGTATTTGTTTAACATGACAATCTGTCTTCTAACAAACCCGGCTTAATGAGTCGATGCGGTTCGTCCTTTCTCATTACCTCGTGCTTTGGGAAGGGGCAGCTGGGGCGGGGTGGCAGGGGACACAGACCCACGGAGCGGAAAGCCAGGCTGGACTCGGAGAGCAGCTGTGATTCTCTGTATATCACAGGCCACTACATTTCACCTCGTCCCTCTCCACACTGAGCCCAGTCATCTGTGTTTGACCAAGAGGGTTGTATCAGAAAGGCATCCAGGCTTGCAGACACCAGAAGAAGGAACTATTAGTCACTGGCTCCAAGCGCATCCCGAGAGAGGGTTAGGTTGGAGGTACAGCCCTTGGTACACCAGAAGAATCAGGTCCATATGAGACACTAAGGTGATTAAAATGACATCGCTGGAGGAGTTGGCGAATGCAGCAATAGTGTTACAACTGGCCCAATAATGGCTTTTCAAAATACAGGCATCAGCGACTTGTGCCATGTTCTTAGTTGGTGATTAAGGAGAGCTCTGCGGGAGTTTATAGCTATGATGAGTCTTTAATGGACCAACAGGTAAACTAACAAGCACTACAAGGAGGAACAGGGCAGGAAAGGAGCAGAGCTGCGGGTGCAGCTGCCTACCCATTACCCACAACTGCTAGGTGTTCCTCATGGGATAATGCTTACAAATCCTTACTCTGGACTGTATTTTTCCCTTTTACATCTTTTCCTTGGAAGAGCCTTATATGTTCTCATCCTGTTTTGCGGACCCTGCCTGCACTCACTGAGCTTTTACCAGTGCTGCTGGGTGAAACTTCCCACCTGCCATGCACTGCCAGCTCACGGAGCAGAGCGCATCCTGTGAGCACAGCACCTGCATCCCTAAATCCCTTCCTGAGGCATGTTTGGAAGCTTGTTGGAGCACAACAGTCCACAGACACAGAGTGATTTATTCTCTACTTACAAACACGTCTCCTTTTCTCTCTCTTCCACAGTCCTTTTCCTAGATACTGAACTGCAATGGAGAAATGCTGAGTGCTTCCTGACGGCTGCTATGGCTAGTGGGGATCATCCTCTGCCATTACCTCTTAAATTTATCCTGGTTCCCATATACAGCAGCCCGGACTCTACTGGTAGTAGAGAAAAAACTTAAACAGATGACCAGGACCACACTAAAGCCCCAAGAAAAACAACCAGTGTTTGTTAGCCTGAAGACTTGAGGGAGGGGAAAGGGGTCAGTTCTTTGTATCAGACAATGTGGGGCCTCATGAAGCTGAGAATCAAGTCAGACTTTTTTTGTGCAACACCATAGACAAAACCCACATCTTTTTAACTATTGTGGGAAATCAGCTGATCAAATCGAGCTACTTCATCATTTTGCTGCAGGGCCATTCGCTCCCAACAACAGGAAGTGTGTGTTGGAGCCAAGAGCTCTCATACATTCCCATGCCAACAGCTTGTATTAAATTGAGGGATTCAGAACAAGAAGGAAAAAGTACGCGTCTCATCAGCAACATGCCTCATCAGCTCTCTCGTCCCAGAAGGCAGCCAGGCTGACTCCACTGGGACGGAAAGGTCCAAGCCAGGGAAAAGAAAGCACCAACAATTTCACAGCTACTCACACAGAAAGGCTTCCGCATGATCCCCACCTCCCGTCTGAGTTCGGCGAGTTTGACCTGCAAAGCAGCAGAAAAAAACGGTATTACAAAATTCAAGTGCGAACACGAATTTCCACTGAAGGGTGATGAAAGTGAAATGTGAAGTTACAGAAAGAAGCTCTTTGGTAAATCTCTCCACAACACATGCAAAAGCTCATAAATGTTAAATCCATTATCCTAAAGCCTCCAAGGACCAAGAATAGTGAGCATCAGAGCAAAGCATGTCCTGCCACCTGGGTAGAACACAATGGCACAACAAAGACGACACCAGTCTGTCCCTTGTCCCTCCTGCCCGGTGTCCTGGCCCCCAAAACGGGACACTGCCCGGTGTCCTGGCCCCCAAAACAGGGGGGCGAGGGACAACTAGAGGTCAATGTCAGAAGGTTCTTTCCAGGCTCCGAGGATGGGAGGCTGCTTACACGCTGCAGCCAATGCGCCAGGTGAGAAGGAAACCATGAAGAGTCCATGAACAGCCGCTTGGTGGGTCACCAGCAGAGTGTCAGCAGCTAAAAGCAGCTCTCCAAGGGGACCAGGGACGGTGTTTGTTCCAGGTGATCTCCCCCTCTCTTCCGAGGAAGCTGAAACAGGCATCTCCTGTTCCAGGTGATCTCCCCCTCTCTTGCGAGGAAGCTGAAACAGGCTGCGATCTCTGATCTTTGCACTGCCATGGGAGAATGCTCCCTCTGGGAACCACAAACTTCACTGCTGTTAGCGGAAAGTGAAAGTGCATTTTGCTGATCCAAACCTGTTTGGACGATGAGATTGTGTGAGGTGACCCATGGCATCCCCATGGGAGCAGGACCCACCCTGGGGCAGGCGCTGGCTTGGCTGCTTCGAAATGCTGCGCCTTATCAGCAGCGCAGAGTATAAATCCTGAAAATGTGGTAATGTTTGTTAGTGATTAACAATGTTAACGTGCAGAAACAAAGAACGTTTTGCCTCGTCCAAGCTCGCTGTGGACATGAACAAGTCTCTTTTTGCTGGCAGTGGGGGTAAACGCGATCTTGTTCTCCTTTTCACAGGAACACAAAGGCACTCACTCATCATTTGGCTTACTGCTGACCTCCGAAATCCAGCTGGAACCTCACCTGGAAGAGAAGCCGACTCTTACCTCGGGTTACTAACTTGATAGTTATAAACCCCTTGAGGCAGCAGCACTTTAAAGGACAGAACTTTCCACTTCTGCGTGGAATTGATGTGAAAAACTGCAAACTGCCTTCTTTTCACCCACACCAAACCTGAAGCACCATGTGCTTTATTTGGGGGAGAAAGGGACCTCCCATAGCAAGTCTGTGATAGTACAAAATTCAAACGCTCTCTCTCCAGTCCTGGCCTAGCAGTGTGACTGCTCACGGTCCTCCAGAGCCATTGGCACCTGCGTGTCCCTGCCTTGCTGTCTGGGTGGCTGTGGTGGGCACAGAACGGGGGGACAGCCTGGTGCCGTGGCACGACAAGCCCTGCAAGATGTCACTCATCGTAGATGTGGTTCCAGATGTCCTACTCGCCCTGTGCTGAGTGCCCTTAGAAGTCTCACTCTTCTCCAAAGATGTTCCAAATAAACCCTGGAGAGCAAAACCAGAAGCATCACTTTAAATTTTAAATCTCATTATTCATTAAAAAAAAATAAAAAAGCAAGAGTAAGGGAGGTAATTTTATTACTCTTATGGTATGTTTTCCATTATTTGCATAATTGTTTAATGCTAATAAGACAATTAGCAATTCTTACAGCTTAATAATTACCCAGCAATGACTGGCCTATTGTAGCTTAATGAGTTTTTTAATTGTTGCTGGCGGTCTTGACATTCTTTTGCCCACTATCTTCTTGTGTTAGAGACGCTGTTCATGCAAACGGGGTAAGGCCAAAGGCAAGACACCTCCAGCTACACAGGACAGGCAGTAAAAGTCTCTTGAATTCAAAAGGAGGATAAAATGCAAGCTCTATATTATGCTGCTTTAGGGCTAAATTATCTAAATACACTGAGAAGCAATGCAGAGGTTTAAAAATCAGGACACTTTAGGCAAATGCTGCCCCTACAGAAGCCAGGATACTTAACTGGTGTGGGGCTGGCTTTAACATAGACAAAAGTCTTACCCACCTTTAGGTTTTGGTGAACAACTCCTCGAGTTAAGTGTGAATCATACCACCCTGAACTGTGGTGTGGCCAGAAGGAAGTTAAGTGAGGGCAGGCAGGATCAGGATTGTGTTTGTCACTGGCTGAGGTCACAGATGAGGTTGGCAGGGCCCTGGGGAGCAGTCCCAGGGGCAGACCCCACAGCCTACATTTACACACAGACATTAAACGGTAGAGATGGAGTTTTCCTCTCCCATTTTAGCATGAGATTTCTTGCTTGCTGCTCCTTGCCAAGAGAGACTCTTATTTTTCTACCCTTCCTCTTTTCTAACGGCTGGCAAAACTTCAGTGCCTTTAACCACGAAATCCCATTTGTCAGCAGTTACCCCTACACCTTTCCTGTGTTTCCACTGTTGATGTAGCGGGTCAGGCAGTTTTGCCTCTGAGCTCAGTGCTGGGACTCTTCCAGTTCCCCAGCGTCATGCATGCCCCACAGGCAGCTGCCACTGAGTCAAGAGCATGCAGGCACCTCCCTGGTTAGTCACACTCAGAGCCAAACCCATATGGTGCCCCAGGACACCCTCACGGTTCCTGGGATGCACAACTCTGCCCAGAGCTGGGTCAAGCAGCCGCAACCCTGCTCCAGTGCATCGGCATGTGCAGGGACACAGTCCCAGCCACACCAGGCCTGGAAGGAATGGTCAGGTTAGAGATGCCCACTGGTGCCCAGCCAAGGCAGTGAAGGTCCATCATGCCGGACAAGTGTCCATCTCCCTCCCAAGGCTGCCACATCCAGGTCATAAAAACATTTGATCTTTGCAGCAGAGAGAAATAATTTTCAGTAGAAAAATGTCACAAGAGGTGTCTGGTGTTTGCAGGGGATTTGTGATCCCTGGTGCTTCCAGGATGTGGAGGTGGGACCTGGTCACCTCTGTGGGGAAGCAGTTGGGCTGTGAGGGGACCAGACGCCAATGCCATCCCAAGAAAGGAGGGGTCATGTCCCCCTCCTCCCAAGCCTGGGGCAGCCTGCCTGCACCCCACAGCACGCTGGGGCCTGTTCCCAACTGGATTCAGCTGTTCCTACATTCCTGCCCCATCCTTGCCAGCCAGTGCTTAGCGGAGGGGCCCTGCAGCCCATCGGTTCCCCTGGCACTGCCCAGCTCCTCCTGGGCTCCCTTCCCCAGCACCAGCCAGGTGCCAGCTGTGCACAGGGGTTGTGCCAGCCCTACCCTCAGCTGGGTGCAGCCACCAGATACCAAACAAGTCTGTGGCCAGTTTTCCCTTCCCCCTTGTGCTCTCTAGGGAGAGTTGGGATGGCATTCCCAGTGTACCCAAAGAGACCAAAAGCCACCCCACAAGCCAGTGTTGAGCACATTCCCCAGCCCCAGGTGGACTCCCTCAGACACCAGCCCTGGCAGCCCTCAGTTCTCCTAGGAAGCTCTTGGCAACAGCAGATCGTGGTAGGGAAGTGTCTAAGCAGTGATTTTGCACCATTTTGAGACAGAAACACAGCCAGGAACAGTGATTTCCACTGGGGGAGTCAGGGGGACACAACGGGCTTGGCCAGGAACAACCCTACAAACCTCCTCACCGCTCCTCCTCCGAGCAAGGCACTGGTTCTCCTGGACAACTGAGATGGCCCCAGTGCCCAGGAGGAGCCCGGCAGACCTGTGAAGGAGAATGCTGTCAGCTCCGCAGGGATGGGAGGGGAAGGTGCTCAGCCAGGCGGGGGCGGAAGCTACGGAGCGCTGATTCAAAGGCAGGAGAGTGTCAGGGCTTCAGCAATGCTGTTGCTAACTGTCCTAGAGCTGTCACGCTGCTTTCATGGACAGGAGAGACAGGCTCCTGCCCCGAGCTGTCTCTGCACAGCCAGGCAACCCTTGACAGCCCTGTTCTGTGCCCTGATCTGGTTTCAGAGACGTGCTGCAAGCCAGAGCAACCTTCTCAGTTCCACTGGGTTCAAGCAGAGGGTGGCAGCAGAGCAAATGCATCATGAGAACCTTCAACACGGCAGAAAGCAGAGAGATCAATAAATAATAACGATGCTTCTCATTTTGGGAGATCACTAGGAAGGCCTTGCTCTCTCCCACCCTCTCCCTCCTTTTGAGTTTGTTTCCTGATCTCCCAAAAGACAGTTTCTGCTGCTAGAGATGCTCCTTCCACCTTCTGAAACCTACCTCTTCCCACTCTTCTGCATAGCCTGGCCATCCCGGTCTGTGTGGTCAGTAAAAACTTCTGCCAATATCCAAGCTGCATCCCCTTGGGCTGGTCTGCTGACAGCAGGTATCTCCAGATAGCAGAATTTGGGGCCAACCATACCATTTGGTTTTGCCCATACATGTTTCTAGTTGTAGCCCTGGAGGGGGATTTCTGGAAAGCCCCATCTGCAGGGAGGATCCTCACCAAAGCACCACTACTTTGACCGTCTTTGCTGTGGTACCAGTCTTGAGGCATCTTCCTTGCTCCTTGATTCAAAGTTCTGTGAAAAGCTCTTTTCCAGCCAGTCCCACAAGCTCCCAGTTGCTCTCGGCCCAGAGCAGCACCAAAAGAACCACCTCCCTGCTCTGACAAACTAGGCAGTACCTTAATGACATCCGATAAGGGCCTATGGTAAGAGGAGCCAGTAATCTCACTGGAAACCCTTTAGACAGGCATTAATCCTGCTGTCACCAAGCCCCTCAGGAAAACCATTTCACTGACTTGATCTTCTTCAGCTGTTCCTCCACATAATTTATACGTAGCTAATTGCCACAGCCATGGCTCCGGATGCAAAGCAGATGCTGCCAAGGCAAAGAGCACGTTGCATCCTTAAGTGATGGCTCTAATCTCTTTATTTAAAGGCAAGGCTACTTGGAGTGGACAGGAGGTTCAGATCTCTTTTCTCCTGCAGAGCCAGCTGGGCAGTCATGCACATTGTGACACATCAGCACAAGCGCTCAGTTGTGGCATTCCTCGCGTGCGAGAACGGACAGTACTTCTCCACCCGGCCACCCATGAGGTCACAACGGTCCCTGCCACCAGCAAGGAGATACAGACTTCCAGCTACTTGTGAAATCCCTCCAGGATCTTTGTCTTTAGACTACTACAGGGATCCCCTGCTAACAAGCAGAGTGCCAGAGGAACAGAGACAAATGACATGAAAGCAAACTAGAATTCAGGTGACTAGAATTAAGTGAGACTGGAGAGCAAGTATATGCAGGAGTTATTCCTCTGGAGCAGAGAGGAGGAAGACACCTCCTTTTCTGTCCTTAAACAACAGCTGTCCAATCAGCCATCACCCCTATCAGCAGATGAGGACTAGAGACAGCGGTGGTCAGAAGAGTCACAGGGAGGAACTGGCGCCCAGCTGGCTCGTTCGAAGACTCCACTGTGACAGTGACCAGCTGCTGAGAAGTTTGCAGATGGACTACAAAAGTTTGCTTTATTTGTTTTTAAAGTTTTCTAAGGAACCTCTTAAAAGTTGTCCTTTCAGCAGTTGGTGCTGACCAAAAACTCATCTATTATACCCCTCTGACCCTTCTAAACCTCCTCCACTTCCTGCCTAAAAGGCCAAGAGAGCTCTGCAAGCATCTGGCCATGGAAACAAGTCTTCCAGAGATGCTTTGTCTAGAGTAACAAGAAGCTCACGAACAGGGAGAGAGCGATGTCAAGCTACACCCAAGGCAGCACAGAGCAGAGAAAGGCAAAATGGAAATGGAGAATTTTAATTAAAAAAAGAAAAATAAAACACCCACCCCAGAAAACAAAGTGGTGTCACCCCCTGCACAGATCTGCATGTTCCCTCCAACACAGAGAGTGCAGAGACTCCAAGTGCAAGGGCCAACACTCCCTTCTGCTCTCCCAGAAGCTCTGCTTTCTTGGAGAGACAAAAACCCAAACACCAAACCAACAGCCACTACACCATGATCCCATGAAGGAAGTGGTCCCTGTCTGGCAAAGCGTTTAAGAGTTTTTTCTCCCACAATAATGGTGCCTTCGCCAGACGGATCAATCCTTGCCCCTTTCTGATCTTCAGCAAGCACACTCTCCTTTTCCAGCACAGTCTGGCCTGCTACATCACCTTGATCCTCCAGCACACGTGTTGAAATACTCTGTCTTCTTACAGGGCTTCGATGCGGCTAATGAGTCCAGTTAAATTAATTCCTCTGGAAGTGGAGCTCCCAGAACCACATCTTCATATCATGGCCTCCATATGCAGAACCTTCAAGGCCTCCGAAATCTGAGAGCTGGTGTCAATCTGGCCGTACATCCCCACCAGGAAGGCCCTGTGCAGCAACACTGCCGCGTGCTCTGTGAAAGGGAAAGACAGTGTGAGGACTGACCCAAGAGCTCCAGTGTCGAAGCAAGAGCAACCTACCACCAAACACCAGGATGAACCTGGGCAGCTGTGCAAGAAATCTCTGCTTCCTTAAGAACATAGCACAATCCACCTCCTAATAGCTCCGTGCGTACGTGATCACGTGAGGGATCGCAACTCAGAAAATCCTAAGGGAGCAAATCTGCTTCAAGGAAGCCTCTTTTGCCTCTGTGACAGATCTCCCCTGTGATGCTCAGACCAAAGCGACTATCAGTATCAATCCCCTGCGTGTCCGATGGCCTGGCCGAGGCAACACTGACCCTTGGCAACTTCTCAAGGAGGCTGTTGCCAGCACAGGGGCCCAGCTTTGACCCTTGTGAGGCCAAGCACGCACCAAAGATGGCAGATACCAACGCACCTTGGCAAAGGAGGGTGTATTCAGGCAGGTTCCTCAGTGCTGTCTGCACCACCTCGAAGTCTCGGCTGCCAAGGCAGTACATGAAGGTGGGAAGGAAGTCTGCAGCAATGCTGGGAGTAAAACATGACAGCATCAGTACAGTCACAGATTCACAGAGTGGAAGGGGTTGGAAGGGACATCTAGAGATCACCTAGTCCAACCCCTTGCCAGAGCAGGATCACTTAGAATAGATCACACAGGAACAAGTCCAGGGGCTTTTGAAAGTCTCCAGGGAAGGAGACTCCACCACCTCTCTGGGCAGCCTGTTCAGTGCTCTGTAGTCACCACCAACAGGCGTGCAAGAGGCAGCCCGTGCCCATCAGTGACTCGGGATAGCCTAGGTTCCCGTGGTCCTTACCTGGGGTTGTTCTGAATGGAACGCAAAGCCAGGCTAAAGGCCAGATTTCGGCAGGACTCCTCTGATGAACTCATCAGCTTCTGTAGGTTTGTCTGAAAGAAGATGCACTAATTAGGAACACTGGGCCAATCCTGGAAGCATAAACTCTTCAGACTTGCATTACTACCCCTCCAGCAACAGTTCAGCCCAACACACATCCAGCAGGTACTGGCTGAGCCAGGAAATCCTTCTCTGTAAGAAGGATTATCCTGTTTTTGAATACTTTAAAGCACTCTTCTGTAATCTTACTCCATGTGGGACAGCTGAGTTTTCCCTAGGCTCCAGTGTTTTTGACAGAGCTGTTCTGCTCTCTCCTTGCCCCAGTACTGGGAAGGGGACAGAGGGTTAATTCTTCCTGACATAAGAGAAGTTGAAGTGGATGACAGGAGACTCAGTATACAATGGAGAGATGATGGTAGGGAAGGAAATACCACCTGCTGTCAGAAGACCTAACTGAAGGTAAAATTCTCTTAAGATGCTGCAACAACCACCCAAAACACAGAGGAAGGGTAGTACTTAGGCTGGCTGTGCAACACAGCCTCTGTTAAAAAGAATCCCTTCCTTCCGGTAGCAGTCCGACACTAATACTCACAGCAAAGAAGGAGAGAATCTCTGGCCTCCGCCTGGACATCTCATCAATGTCTGTCAGCACCTCCAGGATGTCTGGTGGAAGACAGGTTGAAAGGGGTAACTAAAATTCACTGATCCAGCAAAGGATTTTTTTCCCCTATACATCCAACCTCCAAGCAGCCAAGTTCTCCCACCTGTGCAAAGAGCTAGAGTAATATAGGCATTCTTCAAAAAGGATGAGAACGGGTAGGTCACGTGCCCTACCAGCACATCCCAACCTGCCCAGGCAGAAGTCACCAGCATTGTCATGCCATTGGCAGGGGAAGGAGTGGAGTGGGGTGTGAGGTTTCCATTCCAGAACACCTTCTTCTGTAACTGAGATCTTCACAGAAAGCCTTTTCTAAGAACAGTGTTTTTTCCCCTATTTCTAGTGTGGGAAGAAAACTGTCACCCTAATACTACAACTCAGGCCTGAACACTGGACACCTGTGATTTCAGACAAAATTTGGAGAAGCAGCTTGTTGTTCCGACACGCCGGGTTAACATGGTTTTCTTCCATCACGGCCATTGGGGATTTCTAACAAAATCCTGCTTCTCATCTGTTTGATATTTTTATATCATTAAAAAAAAAAAGCCATTCCTATCAGCACTCCAGGCCTGGCTTGACATGAACAGCAGTGCTCCCTGAAGTACTCATACTATCTCCCACAGCACTTACAAGATCCCTGAGGAACCCCAAAGCAGAGGCAGTTGCATCACCGCTGAACTAGGAGATAACAGCATCATAGGAAACCTCTGTCACAGAATCACAGGAGGTTATGGATAAGTTTATCCAAAATAAAACCGCATCCTAACTGCTGGAGACTTCCAAACAAGACAGAAACAGGAAACTAGCCTGTAGCTGACAGATAAGTAACAGGGTTGGCATCTGCCTGCATTTCCCTGGTGTCTTCATACAGCTCTGCAGGTCCTCACTTACCCTCGACTGTTTGGCCTCTAGAAAGCCTCTTCATATATGGGGCCATTTCAGCTGGCGTGAGAGGAGTGAAGAGTGACACGCTGACAAGGGGGAGAGAGCCAGCTGCTGCTTCATCTGGGAGAGAGAAGAGAGAACAGGTCACTCCTGACAGTCTGTGTAGTATTAAGAGGGAGACAGGTCTGGTATTCCCTCCCATTACAGCGGCGGATCACGAACTGACCAGCAATACTGTAATACAATTCCTGGCTCTCAGGCTCTAGCCTCACTGCACCTTCTCGTACCCCTCAGGTGATGCAAAGAGAAGGAACCTTCCCGAGCTGTTTTAATACTGAATAATTTTCCCATGCAAGTCAAAGAAAACAGCAGAGAAGCCAATGTACTCTTAGGGTCTCTTAACAGGTCAATCCTCAAGTGTGGCCGAGGAAGGCAAAATCCACAGTGAAACTTGTCCTTGTTAAGAACTGTTCTTCTGCTCCAGCAGTGATACCACTGACAGGAAAACCAATTAACCCATCCCAGATATGGTTCCAAATTACTGAGTATACAAGTGTCATTCTCCACTCTAAATACCCTTCGCTGGGCTGTTATGAGAGGAACAAGCTCGGCTGTGCTCCAAAACACACTACAGGTTCACCAGCTGGGGTAACTCTTCCCCCACTCAGACTCACCATCCTTCTCTTCATCCGAGCCCCTGTCCAAGATGCCACTCTTGCTAGGCAGACTCAGCCCAGCCAGGAGGGACTTCAACATTGCCAGGTCACTGTTGTCTGATGATAAGTCACTGGGGGAAGAGATGGCATGTTTAGCTTTTAGTAGCAGTAAGGGCATGAGGACAGGTAAGAGCACATCCATGTACACTAAAAGGAATAGTTTCTCAGAAGCAGAAACAAGATTTTTCCCTTCATCGTAACTGGAACTCAAATGCATTTTTCCCCTGTATGTGCAGGTGGGACCCTGCAGCCATTACTCAGGGAAAAGACTCTCCTGCTGGCCCTCTGGAAATGACTGCAGGGCACTACAATGCCTCAATAGACAGTTAGGCCATTATGTGAATTAAAATCATCATCCAACTTCCTTGGGCTGTTTTCACCTATAAAAAGGGGTATGCTGCTCATCTCAATAGCCTTAAGGGAGCCAAGGGTGAAAAGTGCCACATTAACAGCAATTTTGCCACATCCTCTTGCTGTCTTCTGTCTGATTAGCTCACAGCAGTCTAATTACACAAGCACTCCATGAGCTAACCATGGGCTAACTGAAGTAAGGAAACTTACTGGAGTGGATCCGAGTGCTTCTGCAAGAAGGAGACAGCTGCCTGCGCATTGCACGTGATGTACTTGTGGATAAACTGGACAAACTTGCTGATGAAGGCAGCCAGATGCCGAGAGGATTTTCTGTAGTTCTGAGAAAGGATCAAGGAGATGAGAGTTAACAACAACAACAAAACCCGCACACACCAGCAGTGATGCAAGCCCCATCCAGCACCTCTTAGGACCAGGGAGTAGTTTATTGATCTCCTGTCTCCTCTTTAAGCTCCCCAAGATACTCAATACACCCTTCTGTTCCTAGGTATACGAAGGTTTTCCCAGGGCTGGCCCTGTGTTACAGCTTCTCCCTTGGTGGCTGGCAGCCTGCGCATGGGGGGAGCGAGGACTTTCCTACCAGCAGCAGACGGATGAAGGATAGGAGACAGTCCCACAGTGCCGCCTGGTGCTCGTTCTGGAAGACCTGCGGCTGGAGCAGCTCCAGGATCCCCAGGACGTGGATGAAGAAGGTCAAGTGGTTCTGTTGCCTGAACTCCTGGAAATTGAGGTGAACACGGCCGTGAAGCAGCGCTGCAATCATTGGCAAGTGCCTGAAATGCCAAACAGAAGAAAATCCAGATCTAGCCTCTTCCTAGAAAGTTACACGTTACACTTGAGTTCCTGGAAGGAAGTATCCCTTTTTCTCTCCCAGGGTTCTGGATTTGATCCCTGTATCCACAGAACTGGCAAGCCCCATTTCCAACCCATGTTTCATTCTCTAGTGTCCAACTTCTGTGTCTGTATGGAAACAGTCGTCTAGAGCCAGAAGAGGCGCTGCCTCATTCTAAGAGGTACGACTGCCCTTTCCCTTAATTTCATGTGTGAATGTGGATTCTGTCACAGTCATCGTGATGGCTGTAAGTTTGTTCCCCTTCTAGGACAAGGGTGAATGCTTTTCAGTCACACAGAGGGTGAAGGGGGAGAGTGGTACCTAAGAAGTAGGATGGGATGAGCCACAGCCAGCTTCCTGCAGGCCATATTGGCATCCCACACGCGGCTTTCTGACGACTTGGAGTCACTGGTGTCTGCGAGGAGGTTAATGAATCTGTGAACCAGGGCATCGAGCTAGAAGAGAAGCAATGAGTAAACACATCAATTAAAGCACAATCAAGCCCCTGGCTCTTCAGCAGCGTTTCCTAATTCCTTTCCAACTACAGGAGGGGGTTAACAAATTATTTTCAGGTAGAATCTGTGAGCAGATGCAATGTTCCAGCTGGCACAGGATCTGAAGTCCACAGTCCCTACAGACATCAAAGCAGGATCAGATGCTTGCACACTTGTGCTTTACAGAAGCCTGTGGCATACAGAAGCTCGTGGAGCTTATGCTGTTTCATAGGACACTGCAAAATAAACCACACCTGCACTCTGCTCCTGAGACAGCAGGCAGGGGAGGGCAACAGAAGAGCAAGGTAAAGAAACCAAAGTGACCCAGGAAGCTTTTGCCAGTCCTCTCTTTTTAGACTGGGCATCAAGGTAGCATCCACAACTGCACAGGAGCTTTCCTATGCCTCTAACTTTACCTTGCAAGTGCTGCTGTCTCTGGCTCCTTCACTGGTGAGCAGCATCTCAGGTATAGGCACAAGCTGCTCGGGTAGCTGCAGGTATATCTGAAGCAGAAGGTCCTGGCAGCATTTTCCCACAGAGCTGAAGGAAAAAAAAAAAAGAGATTGGTCAGCCACTGGTTACCATGTTGGTTCAACCAGCAAACATGCCAGACCCATCAGATAAGTAGCAGCCTTCCTGCCTATGGCAAACAGACGATATAAAAAAAGAGCTTCACTCCAGTGAAGAGTTTCTGCACATGGTACTCCTGGTCATCCCCATCCCAGTTGGAAGAGTAGTCAGAAGCACAACTACTCAGACTAGCCAGCCTGTCTCTACAGACCTGCCCTCCATAGGTCCCTGGCACAGCCTGCACTGGGAGGCTGTACAATGCAATGGCAACTGAGATTACTCAGTGTCTTTTCTAACACCACCACAAGTAAGGTTAGGATTAGGGCCACAAATACAGCATCATCCTGTTCTTCCCACAGAGCTAACACAGCTGTTAGAACACAATCTAGTCTCCATCCGGCTTTGAGACCAATCAATGGTCAGAAGCAGGAAGCATTAGGAGCAGTGATTCAAGGCATAAGTAGACAAGAAACCTCACATTAGGAACTGGTAATTAAAAATAACCATTAACTTACAAAAAGGGCCAAAAAACCCCCAAAGCATGACAAGCATTTCATCCTGGAGTCCTGAAAATAGAACAGCCTTGAAATGTCCTTTTTCAAGTCATCTTCCTGGTCCATGTACCACTTAAAATGACAAGTAGCTACAATTAGAGAAGATAGTGCTCTCCATTTTCAACCCCACCTGCTCCCCCACTGCTGGATGCAGCTGGTCAGATACTCCGTTACTTTTTTGATGCTCTCAATGTCCCCGTGAGAACAACTGAGCAACAAAGGCAGTCGAGACTGGATGAGTGTGCAGGAGGCCTCTTCTGTGTTCTGGTATCTGGTTTCTGCTTCAGCCAGGATCAGCTCCACCATGCTGATCAATTCTGATGCCTTTAGGTGGAGTACAAACTCCTCACGACGCTTCTGTAATGCAAGAGAACACTCAACATTAATCCAAAATGAAACCCCTAGATCCTTAGTTCCTTCTATTCACACCTTCCCCAACTGGAATAGAACATCTCTTTGGATGAGAATTAAGAACTGCCCCATATCTAGAGCTCTGAAAACATGCATCACAGCCCCAGATGAAGTCTCTTTATTCCTCTTCTACACATTTACTTCCAACTCCACATGTGCTATGGGACAGAAACCATAATTCAGCCGCCAAACCAAAGAAATTTTGTGGAGATGTAACCCTCTTTTTTTGGTGCAAAGGGAATTATCCCACACTGGGTTTTAGCTTGCTCACCACTGCAGCCTTGTGCCTAAATGTTTAACTGATACTGTGGCAATTGCTGCAGGAGCTGCAGAGGAAATGCCAAGTGGGCAGACTTATGTGTGTTCATATCAGCTTTTTGGACTCAAAATTGCCACTGTAATATGTAACATAGCCGAGCTGCTCAGTAACCAGCTGAGGTACAGGCAGCAAGCTTGGCATGCTGCACCTGTACCACTCCAGCCACCAAAAATCAGGCACTGCGTACGCATCACGTCTTGCTCCATCCAGATTCCGCTACCTGAGGAGTTCGTTGGTCCCTTCCCTGCCAGATCCGAGGAATGTGAATACAAGCCCACAAGAAATCCAAGGATGCAGTGGGGTCAAACCTGCCAAAAGACAAAAGACGACAGATTTGCAATTAGAGTCAACGCAGCCCTCGAGCAGCACACAAACACATGGTAGTGTCTCTAAACATCATGAGTAAAGTGGAGGAAAACATCTGCAAATGTAAAAATAGGATCCATTAAGTCCCAAGAAGGGGTTTGGTTCTGTTCCCAGATTATGACTAAGTATTTGTTGCAGTAAGCACGGCCCAGGGTATGGAGCTGAACAAATGGCATTCAGCAAGAGTGTGGCAGCTACACGGAGTCAGAAGTCGGTCATCAACACAAATAATTGGTACGCTCAGACTAGTGACCTTACTGTCCTAGTGTACAGACTTATCCTATCCTGGCTGTTATCCTGGATTGCAGAAATTAATGGAGTTGTTAGTGAGCAAGAGATCAATAATAAAATAATAAGCAAACTGAAACACTGCCACCTTTAGAAGAACTGCTAGTTTAGTCATGTCCTGAATGACTACTATTAGGTGTTAGCATTTCCTGGTCCATCAGCATAGCAAGTTTAAGCAAGACACTAATACAGTAGCACTTCAGTGTATAGAAGCTGGGAGCTAGGGCTGCTCCAGAGATCAGAACTGGGAGCCTGATGCCATGAAAGGGGTTAGAGGAAGACTGGCAATGGAGTTTAGTCCCACCAAAAGATCCAGCAGAGACTGCCCAGGTACAGAGATTTCTATCAGTTCGCTATCCAAACCATCTTGCAAACCCCATGTTCATAAAGCTTACCAACAGGGCAGTGCTAGATGGATTACCCAGTGATTAGCACTTCCTGCTTAGAACACAGCCAACTCTGTGTTGTTTCCATCAAACAGCAGGTAACATTTGTATCAAGGTAGGCAAGTCAGCAGGACTGAAATCAGCATCCTTCTCACAAAGCCTGTATTTGGCTGTGTTACACCTCCTGGCAGACGCACCGTGGAACATGGCAGCTCTTGTTCTCAGCTTCTGTTTGTTCTCTCTCAGACACCATGAGTTGCCCAACTCAGAATTCCTTGCTAGGCCCAAAAAAAACAAGACTCACCTTTGCTCCCGGTTTCTGCAAAGCAGAAGTCTGATGCACTGGTGCAGCGTGGTCCAGCTGGACTGGTGAGTGAGGAGAGCCAAGAGATACGGGCGGAAGGAGGGCACCTGGGACCCAGCCTGAAAGGACCGAAAAAGGAAGAGATGTAAAACATCGTTGTAAAACAACCTTCCTTGATGCAAGGTGAACGTAGGAGATCCGACATGTATTACAGACGGATGACGATCCAGGCAGGCAGACAGCACAAAAGACAACATGTGGGTTTAGGATTTGAACTGCAGTACTTCATAACACAACGTGGCATTAGCCATAAAATGCCACTGTAGTCTTAGCTTCAGCATAGCACTTCCGGGCAAGCGATTTACCTGCCTGCAGAAATACCAATGAAAACACAGCGGGCTGGAGGTTATAGGACTATGTTGTGTCTGTAAGGCACTGTGAAGTCCTAAAAAAAACAGAGCTGAGGAAGTAAAATAAAACCTATGCCTTGCACTGAGCAGGATGCACCAGAATCCCTCTCTTAGTCAGCCTATACTGCTCTGGAGCTAGTATAGCAACATGTGGCAAAGCAGAGAACTACCCCTTGCCCTGTTTCCAGACGCAGGTCAGTACCCCAGAAAGGTGGTTTCAGCACAGCAGCTCCTCCACTCAGCAACTCTTACTTTGTTCCAGGAGAACAGTAGCTTCTGCTGCAGATCAGGGCAGCTGCTGATCACCTCTGGGTCCAGCATCTCCAGCCAGTCATTCAGGAGGCCAGAGGAGGGCCCAAGCCAAGGCGCTTCCGTACTGAGGAGGGAAACAAAACCAGTGTCAGCCGGGATGTTGTGAACCCAGACCTACCAGTGAATTCTCACCACTGCCTACGCTCACCTGCAACTGTCCAGCTCCTTCTTCACTGGTGTTTCTTCTTTGTCCTGCAGCAACAAGGAGCTCACCACAGCAATTGGTTTCATGGCAGAAAACCTGGTAGTGGCCTCAACGGTAGCTGAGAAGAGGACAGTGAGGAGTTCCTCCAAGTATGGAGAGTGAGTTTCAATAAGACCTTGAAGCACTAAGAGGGAGAAAGATGTATTAACTTCAGCTATGGAACTTCATAGGAGTATCATGAAGGCAATCAGTCCAGCATTCCCGAGAGCCTGGCTCAGTAACGAAGAGGGAAGCCATTTTTATCCAGGACAGCAGGCTTCTACTTCTCATTTTGTTAGTGGAAACCAACAGTTGGCCAAGACACTTAATTCCAGCCCCAGATCACAGTTTATAAGCCCACATACCAGTGCAGGGGAAGGAGCTGATACAAGATAGGACCAAGTTTAGATCAGTTCACATTTTTTGATCCAGGCAGAAGGCAGCTTCCCACAGCCTGCACCCCCTTGCTGGGCTGGCAGTTCAACCTGCTGCTGCAACAGGGACGGAGAGGAAGGACAGCCATACCCTTGTTGATGAGCTCCGGCTCCACGTTACACTTCTCTCCCGATTTCAGGGTTGCAATGATGGCACGTACCGTGGAGCTGATCAAGTCAGCATCACGACGGAAAGTCAGAGCTTCTGTGAGGTGCAAGAAGCCACCTCGAACTGCAAAGAAATCACAGCATTGGCATCACAGGGCAAAACCAGCCCCATCAGACTTCCCTTCTACAGATGGCCCATGTGGCACCAGGGCACAACTACTCAGACATACAAACACACTGTGCGTGTGTCATCTTTCAGGCTGACAGCTAGCATAGAAGTCCTGGCCTGAGCAATTGCAAGTTTACCCTGAAAGATCTGCTGTGCTTGGTGAGATGCTACCAGGTGTCTACTGCAAATCTCCAGAACGAAATCGCTTGTCTGCATCCTCAGGGAGTTTATACGGCACAGTAAAAAGCCTCTCTTGCTACTCCTAGGCATACCTCTCAGAGTCAGTCTACCCCACTTCCTGCTCTGTGTGCAGTTTTGTTTCTGCCTCTTTCTCGTCCCACTTAGTCCCATAAGCTGTGCAATGCCAGTACCATCACTGATCCTGTGCCTTGAGGAGTACTGCACAGCAAAGGCCTTCAGCTGAGCACGTAGAGGACCATCTTCCACCGCAGGGTTCTCCAACCACTGCAGCATCTGCATGAGGACTTTGAAGAAGAGCGAGGAGAAGGCAGTGTCTTGTGGCATGCAGCGCTGGGGAGAACAGCAAGAGACCCGATTATACACACTTCAAGAATACACAAAGCTAGCAGGGAAGATGCAGACAGTAGCACATACTGCCAAGAATACATAGAACACACCTAATCTGTTGGACCGTAACTCACTCAAAGCAAGGCAGAAGATTCTGGTGTACAAATGCAAGGCAGAAGACTCAGTCACACACACAATACCTCTCCCAGCATAACTAACGGCAACTTTGTGCCGCCCTTCATCATGAAAGGAATGAAATACTTCATTGGATACCTTCAGAGCAGGCAGAGACATCTCTTTAAGGAATTACAAACTTCAGCTATCAAGCTGTCTGCAAATGCCTCAGCTTGCAAGACCTGCCCATGCTACAAAACACCAGAGACTTGAGATCACAAACCCAAGAGAGACTCCCATCTGTAAACCCACAGTGCTGCGCAGTTACCAAACTAGGTAAGGTACAGCTAACTCTGCACCTAAGCCCATGTTCTCAGCAGTGCTAGGTTAACATGGCCAGCCTGCATCCAGGTACCTACGTCCAGGCAACTTGAGTCCCTCTGTGTCATGCTGCCCAAGCTGCATTTCCAGCATTACACAGGCAGCAGGTCTACACGTGACAAAGCAGATGCACTGCAGACTTTGTTTCCTCCCCACCCCTCTTTGTTGCATGCTACAGAGATTCTCGCAGGACATTGCTCACCTGATACTGGTAGAGCTGGCGCATCAGCGGGCAGGAGACGAAGTGGTTACGATGCATTGCCATCACCAGCGCACCGCTGTGCGGCGAGCTCACCAGCGCAGCCACTGCCTGGAGAAGTCGCCCTGCGATCCCGGTCACCTGTGTATTCCCTTGGCGGATGTGAGCCTGCTCCTGCCCCAAGGCCTGCTGCAAGGCCAGGGCCACAGGGTGCAGGTTTGAATTCTGCCATCGTGGGTCTGGATTTAGCGGGAAAAGCTGTTTGGATACAGAAGGGAATAAGTTTCTGAAGGCAAATGAAAGGTCATGCTGTACCATAAACATGCCGAGGCAGAGGACTGATTTACCTTACACAACTGCACTGACTGTGGGCTAACTGGAACCTTCTGATACAGCTTTTTCAGTATTTTAATGCCTGTTATAGGCACAGACACAGCTTTTATGCAACCCCAACAAGACTATCAACACTGACGCTGGGGGGGAATCACCGTACTACCCAAACACAAGCAACCAAGTTGGGCAATTGATCCTCTGTAGGCTACTTCTGAAGTCAACAGAGAGTGGGAGGCTCTGCCAGCAGACAAGCCGGAGTACAAATGCTGTTTGCACACAGCTTTGCCACCAAGGCCCTGTGAGCATTTCACAAATCCTCCATCCACTGCTGAGAGGAATGGCACTACACACAGAACAAACAAGGTGCAGAGAGAGTAACATGCCAGTAGGCACTGACAGTATTAGGCATGATCAAAAGCCACATTGTGTTCAAACTACAAGAACTCCTTCCAGTATCAATTCCAGCAGGCTGTAATGGTGCAGCCTCGTTGCATGCAGGGCTTTCATGTCTACCGTCTGCTAACACTGCAGGAGGAAGGGGGTCAGAAGGTGCAAGTATAAGGAAAACAGATTTTAGAAAACTGCTGCAGGGAAGCAGCTGCTCAGCTAGAGGTTATAGGAGTACCTGCAGAAACATGCCTGCTAGATCATCATCTGGGCCCAGAATCCGGACCTGGCTTAAGGTCCGGATACGGCTCTGGCCTTGAGAGCAATCAGGACTAGATTTTGACCTTGTAGTCTCAGCGCTGTCTGCAAAAGGAATAAAAGAAAGAAAAATGCCATTATGGTAGCTAGCATCTGAAACCCAAACACTGTATCACCTTCAGCTTTACAGTCTCGAACTACAGAGATATTCAGTAGCTTTTCTCTTGAGGCCAAGCAAGATCTGTTTTTCTGTATCACTCAGAACAACTCATTGCAGTAAGCTCCAAGAATACTGGAATTCCTTCCTTCACCAGAATAAAAACTCTAGCAAGGACTGAGGTCTAACTGTAGCTTGCTGAAACACTGCAACAACCCCTTTTGAAGGCAGCTTTTCCTATCCCTTTAAACAGCAGTGGAGAAAGGAAGTTTGGAAGACAACCAATATTTGGAAGTTTAGGCTATCCCAGATGGTACCTCGACGGGCTGGTAGGGATGCAGTGAGCAGGGAGTGGAAAGTCTGGCCTCCTGTTGCTCCTCTCTCATGCTGAACCTCCACAAGGTGAGCCATATAGTCTGAAAAAGAAAAAAAAACACCCCACAAATGAAAACATCATCATCTTGCCCCCTTTAGTAAAGCAGGACAGAATTGGGTGCTGTTTGTACAACTCCCACAGTGAAAAGAATTTGCTGTTCCTATGGACTTTGTAAACATGATGCTTTCAAGCCTTGTTTCCTGTACAAGGTAGCCTCCAAATTGCTTTTTAGACTCTGTATAATCCAATCCACGAAATCCTTCTATACCTCAGGAAATACAGCCAAGGACCAACCAGACAAGCTCTAAGGAGGTGTCTGCCAAAGCAGCCTGTGCACAGAGCTTGCTGAATCATGTGGATTTCTCCAGGAAGTCACAGGAGATACTCATGAAAACTGTTCAAGAAAGGAAAGTGCCTAGTCAGACTCATATGAGGCTCTTACTCTTGTCCATGATGTTCTGTTCCAGCGTCTGTGGGTCGTGAGATACTGCCTGATCCAGGTACTGCAGAAGTTTGCTCATGCTCGAAACTGGGATTCCAAAGGACTGAACGAAGAGAAGCAGCTGCTGTGGCTCCAGGTCCTGCAGGGCTGAAATACACAAACACCGAGTCCTCAGACTTCCGAACTGCTCACTGAGGTCATCCTTATTACCTGATCTTTGTGCAGTTGGCTGGACCGACAGTGACATGTTAATGACAGGGCTGCAGAGAGCCTAAAGCCAGAAGTCTGACAGATGCCTACTATGTTTTTGCTCTGCAAATCACTGCCGCCTTATTGCATCTTCCAGTTAATTCACTCACTGGCTAATTTGATCTTCTGTTTAATTCAATCAAAACCTCAGGAATCAAATCATTCATATTAAAAAATAACTTCCACCCTATCTTGTTGATGGCTGCAGGCAGGAATTATTGAATAATTCAATCACTGGCTATAAAGAGCTGTCATTTAATTAGTAAGAAAGGCACAAAAGCACTGAATACCAAGAAGAAAAAGAGTACTGATGAGCCATGCTAGGACAAAAGTAACTACAGGTATAGCTTACATCCTTCAGACACTGCTCTCCACGCTCCAAGCACACCACATCCTATGGAAGCAGTGCTGTGCCTGTTGTCTGGTGGCTGTGTAGCTTAATTCAATCTGAACTGTTGTAACAAAGATGGGATCTAATTCAAAGTCCCCAATTCCTTTAAAATACACAAAGTCATACGGATTTTCTCCCTTATTTCAAAAGTAACAGTCGCTGCCTATAAAAGCCAGCAAGATTCAGCACTTGGGTCAGAGTGGGAGGAACTGCCTTCCACACTGCAGTAAGGAACTCTACCAAAGGCACCGACCTCCTCTTCAGTCTCAGCTTTCACAGAGTTCTGCTCTTAATGCTGTGGGGATTAACCTGGGGGGTCTGATGGTTAGTAAGGTTGTAGCTATTCTCAAACCCTTGTAACATGAACTACACATAGTAGCTGAGCAGGAAATCACCCCGGAACATCCCATAACATTCCCTGCCCTTAACCAGCTCAGTTCTGTATGTCTGACAGCCCTAAGAGACGTAGCAAAGACGCTATTGTACATTTAGATCCCAACTATCACAAATCCAGACACACACTGCTTTCTAAATCCACTCCCTGCTCAGCTGCAGTGACCGACAGCTCCACCCAAAGGCATCCAAGTAGGATGGCTGGGCACACGAAGGGTAGGAAGCACCAACAAATATCCCACAGGCTCACCTGCATCCACAAGACGCGGGACCTCAGAGCGGATCATACGCAGCTTCAGCCAGTCGGGGAGCAGCAGAGCCTCCTCTGAGGTGTCAACCAGAAAAGCAGTAGGAAGGGGCTTTTTCTCCGGGAACCATATATCCAGTAAGGTATAAAAATCACCATCCCCTGCTTAAGAGTGGATACAGAATTATCTCCCACGTTCATAAGCAGCCAGAACACCCTACCCTTCGCTACACAAATCATTACACCACAACACTTTCCTGTTCAAAGGTCAGAAACAACTTGGGAATAAACGCTATCAAGCGGCAATGTGAACTACAAATCTGAGTTCCCAGTTCTCATACTCCAGTAAGTCTCCAAGTCCTTGTTTAGCAGGGAGGGACACACCACCATTTTACTATTTCCTGCTGTCTGAAGAAGGCAAAAAAATAAGCCTAAAATCCTTCACTCTGAGCAGCAATATTCTGATAGATCTTACAGCTGCAAACAAATACTGCAAGGGACGAGTCTGTGAGTAGAAGGATTAACACCAACCTGACTCCTTAGGAGATGGCTGATCGAGGAAAGGCCCTCTGTACTCTCCATGACCCCTTGAATAAATCTGAGCACAACTTCACTAACCTTGAGGTGGCCCTAGTGTCAGGAGAATAACCATGGCATGAACGACAAGGATGTGCATAGTGGCTGTTTCCCCACTAGTCCAACGAAGGAACACCTGATCCTGGGACTCTGACTGGAAAGGGGCAGAAAAAACCCAGGATGAACCAAGGTGGGGAGAGAAAGAAGAATGAGATCAGAGATATGCAGGTGAAAAGAACATGAGAATGGACAAATCTGTTCATACCAAAGTTTCACCAAGCCTGACACCACCAACAATGGCCACAAAAGATACTAAAGAAAGAGTTAAAAAAGCTTTTTAAGTACACACAGATGGCTCTGGTATTATGCCAACCCCCAATTATTTTCAGATCAAGGAATTCCTGAACCAGACGTGGTTTCTACAGACTCAGTGACCCACAAATGGCTTCTCTTTTGTTCCCTTGCCCAGTTTCTTCTACCTGCTTAAGAAAGGCAGGGAGGCACTCACCCAGCTGTACACCTCCTCGCCCTCCTTATTCTGGCGCATGCGTTTGATGTAGCGAGAAAAAATGGAGAGAAGAGCAACAAGCACTGCATCTGATTCAGCACAGTATGAGAGCTTGGAGAAGAGGTGAGACATGATGGTAGAGCGCTCCACTATGAGTCGGGCTACATCCTGCAAGGGAAAAAGATCCATGAGGTCTTCACTGAACAACACAGCCAGCTCTTCCTGATTCATTGCATCACGTTCTCCAAATTCCATCATCAGCCCAGTGAAGCCCACTCTGGAGATCAATGTATAGAGTCAAGAGTAGAACCATCACAACAGGGAGAACACCAGTGCTTTGCATGCATCTCGTGATACCTCGGTGTCCTCAGTTGTAGCACAGCTGCGTTCTGATGCATCCCCTTACAAACTGAGCATTTACCTAGTAAAAATCTGTGTTTCTCTGAAGAAATGCATCTACTGACTTATCATTTAACATTCTCCGTGTATCAGAACAGATCTATGGAGGCAGAAATAGCACGTGAGCCTCTAGATCCGTGAATCAACCTCCAAAAGACTGTTGGGAAAGACTACTGAACAACTGTTCAATGGACTCAAAGGCAATAAGAAAAAGCTCCCACAGGTAGAACAATGAAAAAAAATGTGTAAAAGCCATGCCCAAAAAAATAATAATTACCAAAATCTTTAAAAAAATCATAAATCCAGTTTTGGTTATAAGAGAGTGCATATCCTGCCACTAAGGTCCCTGACTTCCCAGTCTCTTCCCAGACACACAAGACTGCAGGTTTAGCACCCGCTCACTTGTGAAACACTACCAGGTGGTAGGATTTCCTTCCAATCACTATGCACTCTTGCCTTCCCCATACCATCCAAGATGGGCTGCTGGACTGGAAGTTATTGCTCTGACAGCATTTCATGATATGAAACCAAAGACACAGGCTGCCTTCCAACACGTACACAGAAACACAAACACACAGTTATTGGACATGCTCCCAGGAACCTCATCGTGCTAGTACAGCAAGTCACATGCCTAACAATGTCCTCCAACACAGAAACACAAACACACAGTTATCAGACATGTTCCCAGGAACCTCATCGTGCTGGTACAGCAAGTCACATGCCTAACGAAGTCCGAGACATGCCAGGTCTCCCCTGCATAATCCCTCTGCCCTTGCAACCTGGCCTCTCACCAGAGTGAGGTCATTGTGCTGTCCCTGCTCCTCCACTGGAGCATGCTGGGAGAGGTATACCAGGTAAGCACTGATGGTCTGCGGATCTGTCTCCATGTGGATGGCCTAGAATGAAAATTCCTCTCATGAGAAATCAGGATTTAATGGAAACAAGCATCTGCACAAGAAAAATCCTCTAGCAAGCAGATAAACATGTCAATATTGCACCCACACACAGTTTGCTTAATTTGTTTTAGCATGAGTAAGACCAAGAATGAGCTGGTCACTTCTCCCTCCCAGCTGCTACACCTACCTGTTGCAAAGCAAGAGCTGTTGTTGCTCTAACACTGTCAAACAGCGGCAGCCTGGGGAGGTCTCTCAGCAGCCACTGATACCCCTGCAGCAGTTCAGAATCGCCAGAGTCTTCTTCCATGGGGTGATCTTTCTCCTCTCCATCACGCAGTCCCCCTTCGGACAGCACCAAGGACAAGCCCTGCAGAAGTCACACGGACACTGCTGCTGCATTTGAAGCCACAGCTGGACCACTAGCTCCATAGTAGTGAATACACCAGAAATAAGCCTCAAACATCATGGAACGACGCAAATGCAGCACACAACAGGTTTCATGTCATAGAACGTGCTTGCTTGACAGCTACGCTGTTTCAGTCTTCTGTAAGCGTAATCTTTTTGCGCTCTCTGAAATTCTGCTTGCCTTGACTGTGCTCTACAGCATCAGCCACTCACTCATTTACATTCCCCACAGACAACAACTGCTGCCAGTTACTCCAAGTAGCACACAATCTGCTGAGTCTACACCTGAACTTTGCAGGAAACAGCAAAATCTAGATCTATCTTAAGAAAAGCACCACTTGGCTGCTGAACAGAGAAGGCTTCTGAGCAGCAGGGAGCAGAAGTGCCTCTGATGGGCTTTGGAGACTGAGACAATTTACTGAAGACTGATGACATGAAACAACTTTACTGCACTGGCTCTGGACTCAGGGGGATCTAGGACTCTGCCCTCAGCTTCTGACAAACCCCAGTCAAGAAGATGTTCACGTTGCTCACCACTGCCTCTGATGGGCTTTGGAGACTGAGACAATTTACTGAAGAAGGATGGCATGAAACAACTTCACTGCATTGGCTCTGGACTCAGGAGGATCTAGGACTCTGCCCTCAGCTTCTGACAAACCCCAATCAAGATTTTCATTTTGCTCACCTTCATGGCCAAGACCCGTGAGGCCACCTGGGAGGAACTCAGACGTCGTAGGAAATAGTCAAGCACCTCGCAGGTTGTCTGTTCATCTGCTTTGGGACCCAACAGCAGGTCTTGCAACCGTCCAAGCAACTGCCTTTGTTTCTGTTGTCTCTGTGGAGGGAAGAAGTTGGCCTTTCCAATGAAATCAAATCCAGGATGCACAGAAAGTACACAACAGAACTGACTCCCAGGAGACTACTCACCTGGCGCTTCTTGGCACGCTGCTCTTTACTCTCACCCTCCTCCTCTTCTTCACCGGAGGTCGACTCATCAGCAGCATCATGCAGCAGGAACTCACAAAGGCACTGCACGGGTAGGACATCCAAGGAGCCCTCACTGGACTGAACCAGATCTGCCAGCCACGGCATTGACTGCGATGAGGCCTAGGAAGCAGCAGAATAACAATGCAGTATCTGCAGAACATAGATGCAGTGCACTGATCATTTAATTCCTGATCAGTAAGCCACCTTCCTTCTCCTGCATCTTACTTCGCCTCCTTCTGCCCCTCACTCTCCAAGTTTCTGACAAGGGATCAGATCCCAACATCAGCAAGCTCACCTGTCTTTGAATGATGTTGAGAAGAAAGTCAGGATGACGACTGCGACACAGGAGGTGGCCCAAGCGAAGAGACTGGTTCAGGCTCTTTACCTGCTCCAGGACGTGCGGTGGAGGTCTGCGTGGGGGACCCCTGCCAGAGAAACAAGAAGTTACCCACCAGCAGACATACTTTCACTCTGGTGATGAGGATCAGACAGTTCAGTAGTGCATGAGGGCCACATGCAGGTGGCAACAGAAGGACAAGGACCAAACGTGACACAGCCCATGGGCTACCAAATCTCAGGGCTCTTCTTGCCCTGTGAGCAATAGGGTTTCATGACAAGCGTTAACTGGGATTTCACGATGGTACTAGACTGCAGAAGGCTACTTACTGAGGGTCCAGACTTGTCAGCTGGGACAGCAAGAGGCTGCTGCTCTCTGTAATTGTTTGTTTTGTGGATGCAGCAGCCAGATGACCCTCAAATGCAAGAATCTCCTGTTTTTCTCTCTGGGAGATTTGAAGTTCACGATTAATCATCTCCGTGCGTGTCTCCTCATCCGTCAAGGTACATTGAGGATAGGAATAATTACTGAGAAAGTAAGTTAAAAAGAAAATGGTTACCTTGGCCTATTCAAAACTCATGAGCCACAGTCAGAAAGTCCCCAGGACCTCAGCCCCATTAGGCAACACAGGAAAAACCGGGCAGCTTCCAAGCAGGGCCAGGGCGACTGAGACCTCAAGGTACATTGAGGATAGGAATAATTACTGAGAAAGTAAGTTAAAAAGAAAATGGTTACCTTGGCCTATTCAAAACTCATGAGCCACAGAGTCAGGAAGCCCCCAGGACCTCAGCCCCAATAGGTAACACAGGAAAAACTGGGCAGCTTCCCAGCAGGGCCAGGGCAACTGAGACCTTTCCAGCAAGGCACATCAGTTATCCCTCCCTTTCTCAGCTTTATTCCCTTGCTTATGTTTCTGTTGGGGGAAGGCACCTTTCCCACTCCAACTGCAGTATTGCTGCCAGCCAGCTTGTTTTACACCAGTCCCACTGAAAAGGAAGGAGCCAGCTGGCAGAAACTTCCGTCAGAAATATGTCTATTTGATTTACGTAGGGATTTAAGCATACTAACTTGGTCATGACCATTTCCATGAGCATCTTTAGAGAGGGGTACTCCTCCCACGCAGCCAGACCTGCAACAGAGAAATCAGGGATGCAAGGAAAAAAAGTGAGGTTTTTTATATACATTCTAACACACTGCAATGCGGGGAGACACACCACAAACTCACATGGAACAGCTCACCACACTTCAGAGCACAGACAGCGTGATTCCAGCCACATACCGGTCCAAACCCCCACGCTGTGTATTTTTGCACACACAGGGAATACGCAGTTGGTTAACTGCCGTTACCTCGCCAGCCCAGCACACCCCTTGAACACAGGCAGCCAGACCTCAAGACAACAGCACCTTGGCAGCAGAACTAGTATCTTGAGAAACATCCACACTCACCAATATTTTCAGGATTGAATGCAGCCACTACAAGCAGGAGAGGCCAGGCCTTCCAGTACAGGGTCGAAATAGCTAGATTTGGGGGCTGGTACCTGCAAAAGCCATCAAGAGATGTAAGTGGTTGGATTTGGTTTCTTAAGCCCCTCTCAAGACTCCTTTTCTCCTTAATCCCACACTGTTTATTTTAGATCCAGCCACATCGGTTCAGTGCCTTTCAAAATAAGAATTCTCTCTCCAAAAGCACAGCAGGGTTCAGAAGAAAACTCCAAGAGCAGAAAGGTCAGAGTGCTTGCAGAGGAAAGTCCATTCCATGACTCCGGCCTTACTTGCCCTGGAAGAATTCCCACCTGAACATGACACTGAAAAGGTTCCCTCATGATTTGGTTATTAGACATTGTAACAGGGAAAAGCATCTTAAAATCTGTGAGCCAGTCTTGTTAGTCACAAGGTGAGAATGAGCTAGATCACGAGAAGATTGCCTGTGTGATAAGCCTTACCCTGGGGGCAGCTGGATATTCTCTGGATGGTGATAAGTGCACAGATTTAAGACCGCATCGATCAGCTGGATTCTTTCTACCCTCAGGACTTCAACATCTGGAGGAGGAGAAGAAAAGACTAAGCAAGTTATTGACCTGTCCACCTGGCTGAGTCCTTCAAGGAAAGCATCATGGTATAACAAAACTTTTACTTCAAGCAACTGTTATTGTGTGCTTGTTCTTACGTTATTACAGCAACAAAAAAAACCCCAACACCACAAGCAGCAGCAATACTTAAAAACCTACAAGTCAATATATAGGGTTATTGAGCTTTTTCAGCTGCAATTTGGTTTAAATTCTTCAGAAGGGCAGGTTTTTTTCTGAAATGCATCCAATGTGATACCAGTATCATTTTCAGAACTCAAATACACTCCTTCAGGTAAGCAGTGAATCTGCTTGGAACTTCTGGGACTCAGATGAACTCAAAATGCATTTCAACTCTGTTACAAGTTTTCAGACTCACTCCAACTTCACTCCCCGTCTCCCAGTATCTGAAACTGTGCAGCATTTAAAACCCTATGCGGAGAGGCTGGACATGTTTTGACAGGAACAGCAAAGTCTAGCTCATTCCACTTGCACTGATCAAATCTGGATCAGACTTTGCTGTTAACCAGTCGGCACTAAAGGCACCCAAAATGCTTTGGAATCAACTCTGACACAACACGTACAGCTCAACTGAATGGATATAGTCTTCAAGAATGCAGGTATTTGGGGCAAATGTTGAATGAATGCAAAAAAGGGGTAGGAGTTAAGGCTGGTTTTGTAACTGCTATTCTGTAATGGTGTTTGAACAATGGAATTGAGGAGCATACAATACGTGGGTTAATACGTTCCAACCATTTTTGGATGGCCTAGAAATTTCTATTCATTTTATGGCCTGTATAAAGGACAAAACTGAGTTTAAAAATGCTAACTCAAAACTCTGGGCGGCTGCTCGCTGTCCCACATCACCAACACAACCAATAGGGTCACAAACACCCCATGACAAATAATTGGTAACAGTGAGCAACAGTATGAGAAAATAAAAAGCTTCTCTGGTGAGAAAGCAACAGCAATGTGTGTCTGACTTTTAGCCAAACGCTCAGCCTTTGAGACCAAAACCTGCTTTAAGTGATGCAAAGGCTCTTTCCTGCATGGCAGGAGCCACCTGAGCCTTGGGTGGCAGCAAGAGGACACGTAGGCAGAAGGAACCACTTTGCTGGCGGGAGCTTTGTGCAGTCTTACCGTCCGCTTGCACTGCTGCAGCCCGCTTCACCAAGTGGTCAGCAAGCTCCATGGCGTCCGCAGGCCCAAGAGGAAGGTCCCGCGACAAACCGATCACAAGGATACGCATCAATGTGTCTTCAAGGATGGGCACCTCGGAGCAGAGGCGAAGGAAGAAGCTGCATGAGACATTAGACATCAATCACCCTTCTTTGGACAGCAGCATGAGGGTTCCTGAAACCCTCCACAGTCCCCAGAACTCATCCGAGCAGAAGATAAATCACAGCTTAATTTACTAATCACAGCTTAGTTTACACCCTCTTCCTTGGTCTCCAGATGCAACCACCTGAAATAAATTGTTTTATGGAATATTGCTTGCATTGCTTTGTACCTCTACACTTGCTCAAGCTCCCCAACATTACCCCAGTAACCCACACAGTGCAGCGCTGCCCTTCTTACAGCATCAAGACACAGAACAGCTTGGCACAGAGAACAGGAATGAAGGAGAAAGAGGAACAGATGGAGAATGGAGCAACACCCATCAGTTCTAAGGCAATGTAACGGATGAAGAATATCCAAGCATAGTTCCAAGCCTTTACCAATACCGAGCTATATAAGGAACACCGGCAAACACCCATTCCTCTGCCGCCAGCTACTGCAGCTCCACGCCTGCCCCCAGCTACAGGGGGGGGCACACACTCACTTGCGGTCACTCTCAGGGGGCCAGTTGTCCCACTTGTAGTAGGTTTCTGGCTGTTCTGTGAAGAGCACCTTGTGGAGGCTGCGGAGATGAAGAAGAGGACAGTAAATACCGCCTGTGTGAGGCTCAAGAACACATGCAACAGCCCAGTCTCCCCAGACTCCTGCTGATGTGTCCCATCCTACTCATGAAGGAGCCTCCTGAGATAAGCCAGTCTAGCAAAAGTAACAAGCGTTTACGCTACCAGTGAACACACCTCAGTACTATTAATTCTGGCTTGTCCTGCCTCAGTAGTGCCTTAAGCCAGACTCCACGATACAACCTGGCCTCCAGAAGCCAGCAGAGAGGACAGCACTATCCAGGGAGCCCTCAACCCATACAGCCTGAACAAGGATGTCAGACTAAGGAACAAGGGGTGCACAGGGGTCACGCTTGGCCAGGTAACTGGAAATTACCCTGCTGGGTGGACCCAAATAATACAAATCAGAAATATTTTCCATTAAGTATTTCTGGTAAAAGGATGCATCTGCAGGATTTCCTGGGAAGGAGACAGTCCCAGAGTGAACCCTGCTAAAACATTGTTATGCTCCCTGTCTGATAAGGGGAGAAGAATCTAACCAAACCCTGGCACATGCCTGGTTTTTCATGTATCATACCCTGTTGGGAAAGGGACCAGTTGTGGGCAGCACATTACCGAGCTGACTCTCTTACCAGTGCACATAGTCCTTGGGAGCCAGCTTGCTGATAGATGGAACGACTGTGTGAAGCCACCAGACAGCATCTCGTTGGATAGCAGCAATTTGGTTCTGGAAAGAGCGCAGCACTTCCAGGTCTGAAAAAGTCAGGTTACAAGGTACACATGTATCAGGAGCCCCAGCAGTAGCCAAGCAGGAGAGGGTGGCTCCAGGCCTCAGGCCACTCTACCACAGTTCCCTTTCCCCAGCCTCTCAGCTGCTGCTTCCATAGATACAAGAAGCACCTAGCCATGCAAATGCCACATCTCGCAGCTCTGTCTCAGGATGACAGCAAGCACCCCCGTGCCTCTATTCCAACTGGAGGCTTACACCCCTAACCCAGGATGCAGTGTTCCCCCAACCTCAGGGGAGGTATCTACCAAGCTGCCCATCTTCAGAGGCAAGCTCTGTTGTTCTGCTTACTCTTTTTCTCTCCTTTGTCCCACGCAATTCCAGCCTCCTTCACCTGGGCTGTGATACCAAGCATCATGGAGACAGCCAGCAGATCAGTTATGTGGATGACAAATCGCTCCTTAACAAAAACAAAAGTTGCATCAGCAATACCAAAAGCTGTCTTCTGGAAAAGTGTTTTGTCATCAAAACCAACCATCACAGATGTTTGGAAGTGGGATGTGGGAGCATTGCTGTGAAACATGAGACACAAATACTGACTCATTCAGATGACAAAGAGCAAAAAAGAACGAACAGCCAGAAAAACAGATACAGAAGAGCCCAGTACACCACTGGTTCCTCCAGCAGCACAAGGGCAAAGAAAGTGGTACCTTGAATTCCATTTCTGCATACTGGGCCTCCTTCCGTTCCTGCATAAGACCCAGACAGAAGGCCTGGAAATTGATCTCATGTTTAGTCTGTTTTATGATCTCCCGTAGCAGAGCCCGTGAAGCCCGCAGGTAGTCATCCTTAGTAGTCAAAAGATCCTGGAACACCATTGCTAGGTACTGAAGCCACACAGAAAGAGAAAGATTTCAGTGCACTGTAATGGATCTGCAGCCACAAAATTAGAAGACACAAGAAAACCATGCCGGTGGTATGCCTATCCTTCAGACCTCCGGGCAGGTACAACACCATTTCTCTCACGAGCTCATGCACATTTATTCCTAACAGGTGTGATAATATAATTTCAAACCAGTACAATACCAATCACACAGTTGTCTGTGGACAGATTTCATTTGAGCCTCAATTCAGCTAAATCTTTCAGGCAGGGGTCTAGGATCACTGGCAGTCAGGCAAGACGCTACACCTACCTTGGGAGCTTGCTCGGAGCTGTGCTGAAGCACAGTGTACAGGATCTGCATGTTGTTGGGATTTCTTGCATTTGACAGTTCATTGAAAATCACAAACTTAATTGTGGTGCCCAGGTTATCCCTGTGTGCATTCAGCAGCTCTCTGCAAGGGAAGACCAGAGGTATCAGAGCTGACGTTTCACTGCAGCTGGACCCGCTGTCTCTTTGAAGTATTTAACATACAAAAGTGAAGAGGATGGAGCAGCACGTACACCCGTCAATCCCAAAGGATTACTGAAAGACTTAAATGAATTTCATTGGCCTGGATATGTTACACAGACCACCCCGTGGCCCAAGCTGGTATTTAAAACCACTCTGCAGAGATACTGAGACCACCAAGACCTTGGGCACATCTTCCCAAGTGCTTCCTCTTCCTGTCACAGACCCCATCACTCACTCACCTGACACATAACATGTAGTGGTTGAGAAGAACTTTTGGCTTGAGACGAATTTTGATCAGGTTGGAGATCACTTCCATGTCCTCCGAGGTGTGGGTGTGGCAGTTCATACAGACTGACATCAGCAAGTCCTGAGCTGGCTTGGTCAACTGCAGGGGAAGAGCAGAAAGGCTACAGCCATCTGCCATCACAGGTCAGAAACATAACTGGCACACAGTACACGGCCCTCCTGGCTGGATTTCAGATCAAGTTTGGAAGAGTCGTGCTTCAACAGCTCCCATCCTTACCTTTGGATTCTGCAGCCACATCTCCAGCCTCTGCACAGCCATCTGCCGCACCTCTTTGTAGCCACAGGTTGCCGTCAGCAGTCGCAGGAGGTTTCTGGAGACATTGTCCATTGGCTGGCGTCGGTTGAGTTGGTCCCGCAGCATGTCCAGGACATACTCCTCTACACTCTCTGCAAGGTCTTCATACCTGGGCCACACAAACTGCATTTTATTCCCTTCCACACAAGCCAACCTGGTCACTTTGCTGCGTTCAGAGACCAGCATCCTTTCTTGCTTGTGGTATGCATTATACACAAAAAAAAATCTTTTCACCTGGAACCAGTTTTAACTGATGCTCAACACCCTCTGGTGAGTGCCATGGGACAGCTAGTGCAGAGAGGGACCTCCCTGACACAGCACTGCAGGAATGGGTGAGCACAGACAGATCTGCTACATGGCTATGTTAGGAGAGGAAGAGCCACCATACCTGGGCATGAGCTGTCCCTCCTGCTCCGGGCTCATTTTCTCTTCCGCAATCAGCAGCTCACTCTGGCTGTCTTCCTCCTCTGTCATGGAAGGGTGTGGGCTACTCCCTAAGAGAGACCAGCACACAGCACGCTTCAGGAGACCACTCCTCTTTCTAGAGACCACTCACTCATGCTCTTATGTGGTCAGCTTCTCTCAAGGATCCCCTTCAGCAACACTGAAGGAGGCCACAACTAGTCACTTCCTCACACTGTATCACATACAGGCACATTCTCCAACCCCTCTTCCCTGCCTGCCCTCAGACATCCCCTAGAAGTGAAAGAGCCCCAGAGAGAGGCAAAGCAATGCCTGGAACTCAAAGTCTGGTCTATGTGACTCCATCCAGTAACAAACTAGTCTCACCAGGCTCCTCTCCCTACCCCTTTGTTCCTTCTTACCAGCACTAAGGTCCCCTCCGCTACGTCCAACTTCCCCATGCAAGAGCATGCTCTTAGGAGGCATCTTTGTGTTAAAAGCTGTTTGGATGTTATCTACAAATGTCTTGCAGTGAGGGCTGTCCACCCAGATGCGCTCCCCAAGAGAGTCCTCAATGTAAACCTACAGGAAAGAAAGCAGAAGAGAAGACAAACTACACTCAAGATGGTCTTTTGAAAGCTTAGCTTTTTAAAATCAAGGGGCTGGTTTAATCCTTACAGACAAACAATAAAGTAAGACTGTCTCTGTGACACTTACACCCACACAGATTGTCAAAGGCATCTCGGAAAAGAGCAAAGATAAGGCAACAAAAGGCAAAGGAGGCCATAGCATTTCAACAACCAGTGCAGATTTGCATTTAAAAAAAAAATCCAGGGACTCAGTTTTAATCCCTTGTCAATACAGCATAGACCCAGTCTCCAATTTCTGCCTCCTCCAGTTGCATTCCCTATGCTGGGCAACAGGTCACTGGATACCCCCTTCCCTTGCAGCATGAAAAAAGCCTCTGCTTCTATCCTGCCCCCAACACATGCATCCTTCTCAGACCCACAGTCTGGCAGAAGCCCCCTTGGTTCAATCACCTTGACAAAGATCTCTGGCCAGTTCTCATCCTCTTCGTAAGCTGCCATGAGAAGGTTGCAGGCCAAGACAGACACGAGGCTATTTCCTTTGGCTTTGAAATTGATGGAGGCATCTCTTCGGAGTAGGCTGCACAGTGCCTGGAAGACCATCCATGAGAAAATTAATTAAAAAAATAAAATCAAACCATCTCACAAAAAAGCATACAGAAAAGCTTTAGAAAAAGAAATACAAATTACTATAGCTCTGTAGCAAGCTTCTGCGTTTACAAGGACATGCAGATTACACTCTGGCTTAAAAGGAGCTGCAACTATGCTTGTAAGCTGGCAGCAACAATACGTCAGTAAGCCCAAGAGTCCCGACGCGCCACAGCCCTCACCTCAATAACCCCTTCAGTGGCAAATATGTTTGGTTTGATTTTTGCCAGGTACATGAGGCTCAGGTACAGCGTGGTATCAGGTTTGGCTCTATTCATTTTCAGCTGCTTCACCGCTCCACACAGCACTCCCTCAATACGGTCATCGTTGCCTTCTGCCTCTGCTGCCTCAATTTCATCCAGCAACACCGTGGGGACAACTGCAATCATCAACACATGGGCATCAGTATCGACCCTCACACAAAATAACCCGCCCCAAGATGCTGGCAGGACCAGTCACCAGGAAAGCAAGGCACAGACCTGCTTATCTCTGGCCCTTGCCATAGCTTTTCCCTACCCAACTGCTATAAAAAGTTCTGTTTCACGCCTGACAACATCCCTTGATTATTTTTCGGTTAGTCCGTGCTAACATTCTCCTCTGCAAGTGCATCAGACACCAGAAAATGGAATGCTGAAGTGTCATTGCTTAGAATGCAATGTCATTCCATTTCTTCAAAGAGCAAGCAGTGTTTAGACCCAGAGTCTGCTAAAGAAATATCCAAATAAAGTACCACGATCCAGTCTGAAGGAATTCCTCGGGGAGTTTTTCAGATGCTGCTATTAAACAGCTATCAGAGAGGATGAATACAACCCAACTGCAACAGGAGACAAAACTGTGACTTCGGCCCCATATCCAGCAGGGAAACCCTTAAGGACAGCACGTAAACGTTAGCGTGCAGGCTTCAGGAAAGGCTCCTGGGCTGAGGCTCTAAGGAAAGGTAAACTGAAGCTCGCATCCCCACTTGCCTCTCTCCGCTCTGAGGTCTCACCTTCGATCGGGATGACGGACGGCTCCTTGATGGAGGGTGAAATGGCTCGCTTCTCCGCCACGGCGGCCTCTGCCAGGCGTCCCAGGGCGCTCAGGGGAGGCGTGGAGGAGAGCTTGGGGCGCTTGGCCAAGCCGGGCAGCCCCGCCG
>NW_010227749.1:0-2228 GCF_000690775.1 Eurypyga helias | reverse complement strand
TGTTATAGCGATGTGGTGGTGGCTGATGAAGACTTTGAGTTCTTGGCTCTTTAAATTGTTCATAGAATGGTAGGATCTACTGCCTTGCATGCTCCTTGTGACCATATATGCTCAAACCAGGTTGAAGAGTCTTGATTGGCTGGTCAGTTTATTACTGGGGTTGAAAGGAATCCTTTCTCTGTAGGCAATATTGGCAGCATCCTAGACCTTTGCAAGCCATCTTGTGGGGACTTTCACTAATTACGCCTTTCCCCTTTTCTCCTCGGGTCACAGCCTGTAGGGGAGAAGTTATTCAGTTCATAGAATCATAGAATCACAGAATGGTTTGGGTTGGAAGGGACCTTAAAGATCATCTAGTTCCAACTCCCCTGCCATGGGCAGGGACACCTTCCACTAGACCAGGTTGCTCAAAGCCACATCCAGCCTGGCCTTGAAGACAGCCAGGGATGGGGCATCCACAACATCTCTGGGCAACCTGTTCCAGTGCCTCACCACCCTCTCTGTGAAGAATTTCTTCCTGATATGTAATCTAAACCTCCCTGTTTTCAATTTGTACCCGTTACCCCTTGTCCTGTCACTACAGGCTCTTGTAAAAAGTCCTGTTGATTGGATGTGGGGAAATTATTCCAATTTATTCCCTCTTCTCTCGGGCCAATGACACAAGTGTATGAGTATTTTGGAAATTTTTCATGGCTTGGGGTGACCTATGGCTGGGGATCAGCTTGTTTCTGAATGTTCTTGTGTTCTCGTGTAAAGTTAAAGAACTGTTTGGAAATGCTGCTCTATCTGCTACTGGTGCTTGGGGCAGAAGCAGGCTCTGTGCAAGCCACCTAAATCGCCCTAAAATGAAGGAGGGCAGCGCAGACCCGCAGGGCTGGAAGGGCCGTATGAAGCCTGCACATCTATGTCACCCCCCTGCAACTTATCCATCCCCCACGGTGACGTCAACCCCCTCAACAAATGCTATGGCTACATCACTCCCTGAAGAAAGTTTAACCCCTGTGATGGGGGCTACAGTTACATCACTCCCTGCGGCTAGTCCATCTACTGTGGCAGCTCCAACAGATGCACAGGGCACTGTGGCCACCCAAAACCCCCGTGTGGTAGTGTCAGTGTCAACTAACACCAGTGTCAGTTGCACCAGTACAGAAAAAGAAACGGTCAAATCAGCCTGTCTGGTAAAGGAGGAGGAGGCAGCAGGGCCATCCCAAGGGACAGAGGCAAACCAGGAGGACGCAGTAGAGCCATTCCTAGTGACAGAGACAGAGGATGAAGATGATGCAGAAGTAAACATTCGATCTTTATCCATGAGGGAGCTCTGGGATATCTGGAGAGACTTTGGACCTTATCCAGGTATCACCTGGCTACTCCACTACTGGGATAACGGGACCAGTAGCATGGAATTAGAGGGCAGCAAAGCTAAGCACTTGGGGTCACTTGCTGGAGAAGGGGACATTGATAAAGTGATTGGAAAGAGGACAGAAAATGAAAGCCTCTGGAGACGACTCCTGACATGTGAATGAAAGGTATCCTTTTAAGGCAAGTGTGCCACATTAGCCATGCAAACGGACCACCATGGAGAAAGGTATCCAGTACCTGAGGGAACTAGCTGTGCTAGAGACAGTTTATTGTCACCCGAACAAAGCACAGGTACCCAGAGATACAAATAAAGTTCAATGTGCATGACCCATGTGGTGGAAATTAATGCAGAGTGCACCATCCTCATTAGCCACTGTGTTTTCAATAATGACTTGGAAAAGGGATGAGCCACTGACAGTGGATGAGTTGGGTTGCCAATTCTGGAAATATGAGGAAAGCTTCTCCTCCCCCATACAGGCCTGTGTCTCAGCTGTGGAGAGACTGACTCAAGGGTTTAAGGATCTCTGAGAGATGTTCCAGTCCCCACATCCACAGGCCAGTGTCTCGGCTATCAAAAGCAAGTGTTCCTCTCCTCCAAAAAGGGAATACAACAGATATCCCTTATGGGGTACCCTGTGGTTTTACCTGCGAGACCAGGGAGAACACATGAGGAGGTGGGATGGAAAACCTACCTCACTCCTAGAGGAACGAGTATGTGAATTGGGAAAAAAATCACCAGTAGGGATTCTTCCAGGAAAATTGCTGCTCCCATATCCAAATGGTATGGAAGACCTGACTGGACCAATAATACATTCCTCCAAAACATGAGTGAATCGTGTCAGTATTAGAGGAGCCCTGCCTCCGGCCAG
>NW_010227748.1:28433-36504 GCF_000690775.1 Eurypyga helias | reverse complement strand
CGCGGCTGGGTCGGCGTTGGGCCGTCCGCCTCCGGGTGCCGGTGGGGCGCTGCCCGAGCTCCTTAAAACATGCCGGGCAGGGAAGCCCAGCCGCGCTGCGGTCGGGCTGGGCGCCTCCCGGGCTTTTAACGTGTGTTTATCGCGCTGATCCCAAGGTGTAGTGCTCCGCGGAGATCTGCGGCGCTGGGAATGCCTGCCCTCGGTAATGGTTAACGGCACGCAGGACGCGACTTCGGTTTGAATAATTATTAATCTTGTTTTGAGCCGCTGTCGCTTGTCCTGCTAAGGCGAGTCATGCGTGTTATTGTGTATAATATATACATATATAGCGTATAACGACATAATTTTGTATTAAATACCTCAGATTTGTTGCACCTTTCTGTTAGTCAGGTCACTGCCTTATTATTACCCTTAAACTCTACGTGTTGTTTAGGTTACGTCCGAAGAACGTTGGGGTTAGCCCCAACCGCCGCACGCCCCAGGGATGGGTGACTGAGCGGCCGGGTTTGCCCTGGGCCGCGTCCTGGGGCCAGGCTGGGCTGGCTGTTCTCGAAGGCCCTTTGAGGATGTGGCAATTTTAGCTAAATGTTGCCTAATTCTGATAGCAGTGGCAGAAAGGTAAGGGCGCAGGGAGGTGTGGAGCCAGGCGGCTCTGAGGATGAGGGTCTTGGGTGCGTTTGAAGCTCCCACCCGCTCGCATCACCCAGCACCCAAGGCAAACAGTGGTTTGAGTTTTCATCTGCTGCTTGCACCGAGCTCCAGTGAGGAGGATGGTCTTCCTATTCCTGCTAAGGAAAACTGAAACTAAAAGTAATGCAGGGCGGAGATTTCTCCGATTACACGAAACTGGAAAGTCCTTCAGGAAAATGGCAATACCAACGTTTTCTTTGTGTAGAAGATGAAAAATAATATTGATGCCTGCTTTAGCATAGGGTATTATTTATAATACTTGACTTGAAATCCAGAAGTCTCTTGTTTCACATGTATGTTTCACATTTAAACTAAGAAGTAATTAACTTTTAATCAATGTCAGTTTAAAGGTCTTGCATTGGTATACCACGCGTGTATTCATATAACTACTTGTAACTGTTACCCTTATTATAGATTATTACAGTTTTTAATTTTATTTGCAAAATAATTTTTTTAAAAGGATACTTAAATATAGAGGGAAAAACATTCTGTAATTATTACTACTGAGGTGCTAACAGCATAATCTCTCCAACGCTGTAGTGTAATTAGAAGATAGTAGCACCTAGAAGCCTTATTCAGTTACTTGTGCCCCATGGCAGGAGCAGTGCAAATACAGGCAAAAAGGCTTGAAAACAAGATGCTGTTTGTGAACATGGGCAGAAATAGTTGTTTAATAAAGTACCTCCATGTGTTCATATAAGTGGAAAATGAATTATAAATTATATTGGTGTACTGTTTTCTATTTCATTTATGTCTCTAGTTTAATTGCTGTTAACTGTTACCAGCTGAGCTAGTGGAAATAAGGATTCATGCCTCTATACCATTGCAGAACAGCAGTTGCCAGGTTGCAGATGCTCTTTCCTAAAATTACCTGTTTTGTGGTAGAATCTGCTGCAATAGTTTTTATGGTGGAATAAGATAGGAATTTTTTTGAAGGATGCAGGTTGGTGGTTGTTTGTTTGCTTGCTTTTCTTGTGTGTGTGTGGTTTTTTTTCTGTTTTTCTTTCAAGATATGTTTATGGTAGAATCAGTCAGGGGTAGCCCAGTGGAAAGCTGGAGCAGCACCACAACACTGTGTTGCTCTGTTTCGTGAAATACTGCCTAGATCCTATCTCAGCAGACTTTCAATTGTCTGTTTTTTTCCCTTGTTCCGTGCCTTGCAGGCAGTGCGGGGTGAACTTTGCCTTTACTCTTCAAAGCCTTTCATCTTTTAATACACTTAGGAGTTGTTTTCAGCTATGCTTTTCCCCATTAACTCCCGAAGAGCAGCTATTCTGAAGGCAGCACCTTTCACCAGCCCTGATGTACCCGCTGAAGCTCCCTCCCTGCTCGCTGCCCACCTACGGCGCTGTGATGTTTGTAGGGTAGACGCAGGGCACGGGGCGGACTTGAGCGATTCCCTGCTGTGCTGCAGCCTCAGAGGGTCCTGGCATTTCCCTTCCCAAGCACGATGCTGTACAGACCCCTGGGGATTTGTGTCAAACGGGCACAAGAGGAGTCAGAGTGTTAAATCAAGTCAGCGGTTGGTAAACATGTCGTGGTGTGGCTTCTCTGGGTGAGCTGTGTCACTATCTAGCCAGAACTGGTGATGTGACTGATGTAAGGTCGTAGTGCTGAAGAGATGAATACCAGAATGTACTCAAGGTGAAGGCTCTGTTCCTAGAAAATTTTACAGAGCTCACACTGCTGCTGCATACGAATCACTTAGAAAATAGCTTTTCCCACACGGAGAAAGTCCTTACAGTCATCATTTTGAAGCTTCCTGCATCCTGTTCCTAGTTAAGCAACACTAGAGCACCTCTCCTTGGTGCTTCCCTCCATCCCCTCGATGCTTGTTCCCTTTGGCCTGAGGGGCTGCATCTGGTGGTACCAAATGTGCTGGCTTTAGTGCGGCATTCCCCTCCGCCTGTCCTTCTGCTGGCCCTCGGATCCTGGGCAGTGGAAGATGCTGTCAAGAATGTTGATACAGAAGTTGTGCCCGTCTCACTGTAAACAGCTGAATCAGTCTTGCAGCCTTATTTTAGCCAATTTTTGCTCAGTACTTTTCCTAATTGTCATCATTTCAGGCAGCTGCAACCTTCTCTGCTTTTATCATACGTGTTTGTACCTTCTCCACATGAAAGGAGGAAATCCTTCTCTGGCAGGCTGATTTAAAAAAACCTGAAACAAACCAACCAAACAAAAGCAACACCAAAACCAACAAACAAACCCCTTCACACACACTAATAAATCCCAAAATAAAAAGGTTGTGAACGTTTGCATGGCAGCATGGACTGCTGGAGATGTTCCTCGCTTCCTGGGAGTGAGTAGGTAGGATAGGACAGGTGACAAATTTGGTGTATCATATCTCTGCAATGCATCATGTGGATCTTATTTCCATGTATGTGGTATGCATAAGCATTTGGCTTTTGTAAGCAGGGAAGTAAGAGGTCTGATTAATTTAGGGTATTGTGATTATTTTTTTTTTCCTTCTTGTTAAACATTTTGCATCTTTTTATTATCTCAAAAAAAGAAAACAAACAAGCAAAAACCCAAAAACCACCCAGAAACCCTCAGCACTTTTTTTGTTCTTCTGATGCTAAAAATACTAAGAGGGGAAAAAACAACTCTGTATCCTATAGGAATTTCCTAACTTCTGGGCAGAATAACTCTTGGGAGAGAGGGGCAAATCATACTACAGTTGCTCATTGACTACAGGCTACGTGTTGACTACATGCACAAGCCTGGTGCATACTATTTTGGCTCTGGATCCATTTTTTTGTAGCATCTCTTGCTAGGTCTCTGATAGTACAGCTTGTGCATGGTGTTGGTTTCCTGGATGTGAGTGACCCGTGCCTTTCAAGGGGATCCAGGTCTGTATAAGGCTGATAACATGACACGTTAGCTACAGGTGATTCACCTTCTTGGGCAGCAGCTGAAGAGTAAGCAGGGCATCTTGTGAGCATCCACAAAGGCACTGAAAGTTTATGTTTAGCTATCTGAATCCTGCTTGTCCAGATTTCTGCAGGACTGGGGGATGAGTGGGAGATTTAATGAAACATAATCCAGTAACCTAATTGTAAATAATCCTGCATTTCCCACCATGTTCCTCCAGTGATCCTCTTTTGACTTGGAGAACTTCAAAATAGTTTTTCCTCTTCCCAGGGTTTAATTAGTGATGTGTCTTCACAACATCCTTAAATGCCCTCAGGACTTCTGGTCCCAGAAACCAGTTTCCTTTTGGACTCTGCTAGTCCAAAGTATATTATGTGCATGCTGTAGCACGAGGTAGTTCAAAATGTTTCCCAGTACCACAGAGGTACTCAGCATCATTTACAACTCAGCATCAGCCTGTAGGCCTGGCCCAATAGGCAGGACTTGATAGGTTTGAAAGGAGTTTCCCTTTGCTACAGCACCTTCACGTGATTGACGTTATGGATTGCCACAAGAGTCGTTCTGCAGGATGCATGCTGATGAGTTTAATTTGTTAAAGAGCAAACCAATGATCATTGTTACGGATCTTCTCTCCAGTAACTCTGTGTGCAAAAAGGAACACAGTTTACTTTCTGTGCGTGCTTTCTGTGGTGTAAAGAAATTTGTGTTTCTTGATATATAAAGGATTTGTGGCTTAAGAAAATTACTTCTTCCTCTACCTTTTCTCAGCCAGAGTTGTTTAGGAGGATAAATCACAGGTATCCTATGCCTCAAAGAAAAACAGGTGTTTTGCTCCTGCAACAAAGCATCTGTGTTACTATGGAGTTGACAATGAGTAATATACACTGACCTCTGTGTGTTTATGTGTGTGCTGCCAACACATCGTTCAAGTTCCTGCCCCTCCTTCCCTGCAGGGAAGCCCTAACTGCTTGCCTACCTTGCTTCATGTGTACAACCACAGTCACCGGGTTATAACTTTGTGCCTTCTAATAGTCTCGTTGCTTTAATTGCATAATGGTGATGTGTGGTTTTAAATTAGTCATATCTCCGGTACCCGTTTTAATGAGATCTTCAGTTCTCTTCCCAGAGGCGAGTTTTCCCATAAGCGGAATGCCTTTTCCCAGAAGAAATGAATTTCTGCTGATGAGGTGTGAAAAGGTGAAGAGGTAAGGGGAGTGTTTACAGGCAGAAGGGAAGTAGCTTCGAGTATCTGGCGCTGGAGAGCATTTTGATAATGCCAAAGCCTACGATGTGGTGGGCATTCCCGTGTATAAATAGTTGCATCGGTGCGTAGTGTCGTTGCAGTCATACTTGCTTTGAGAACAGCTAAATGGATAGCTGTGTGTCTCATGGTGTGGAGGAACACAGCCCAAAAATACCCTCGCATGTCGTCAGACAAGGAGGCCAGTGTTTAATAGCTGTGGTACCAGTTGATCTGCTCCCTGAGAATTGATGACTGCGTTGCATTTGTTAGGTCTGTCTGCTCACGCTGAAGATGGGTTGTGCTATGACTGTTTGGAGTTGAGTCACCAGGATTGTTGTGGAGACAGGAAGGCAGATTGTTCATTATGAGTGAGATAAAACCCCTTGTCTCCCTCTCTCCAGGCAGATGAAGGTGGGGGTTGCTGTGAAGGTGGTGGGGGAGGCAGCCAGGTGGATGGCTTAAACAGTCCCTCCACCTTCTAGACCATGAAACTGAGTTTGGGAAGTAAGAACTGAGAATCAGAGAGGTTTTATAGCCAAAATCTCTTTGGGGATGTCTTCTTTGGAAACAGCTGCTAGAAACACAGAAATACTTGCAGAGAAACAAACCTTCCTAACCTGCTTGTCCACAAGCAACCTTCCCGACTGCCCTTTCACTCGTCATTGCAGGAAGATTTGGAAGGAAGATCTGTTTGACTTGCTGGCCAGCAAAAGATGGTCCACACTAGGTGTGCAGTCAAGGCTAAGTCTTAAGGTAGGGATGCAAGATTGTTCCCCAGCTTAAGGTCTTTTCAGTGAGCTCTGCACAGCTGCATCACAGGGATTTAATGCAAACCCTGGTAAGTAGGTGTTAATAGCTTAGGTGAGTTTGCAAAGAAAGCATCTTGACTTTCTCAGGAAAGCTACCCTTCGGCACATGCACCAAGCCTTGTAACTAATGCAAGATAACTGTAAAGGGAATTTGGAGTACTGTGGACTATCTTTAAGTCGTCATAAAGACAATCTTCAGTCAATGTACAGATTTTACCTTTCTTTTTGCCAAATATTTGAATTTAAATACAAGATTTGAAAAATAAGATGCTGTACTACAGCATATGGGTATGAGCAATGATTTTATTTAAAAAACTATTTTTCCATATTCTCCAGGCTCTTCGGAGCCAGGAATCTCTTTGTCCAAGGCAAGTTTTGCACATTAAACATCTTGCCCTGGAATTTATTGCAGAAGGGCTTGTGAACCTGAGATCTCATTTCTTTTCTCAAGTGTACTTCTAATCTGTCATAAAAGGCATCATCTCTGCTTACAGCACTGTCTTGGCTTGCTCTTAGACCATGACAGAGATGTTTCTGAACACTACGGTATTATTTTGTCCACCTGAGGATCACTAGAGCTTCTGTCATTCTAACCTTGGGTGGTAATAGACTTGCCCTAGACATCCGAGACAGGAATCTGTTGGCAGTGTGGAAAATTTGGTTTGATGTATATGATTACTCATTGACTAGATTTCTAGCGAAGCTTAATTCTAAGGAGCACTGTCTGTTGCCTATAAGCTCAGTTAAACGAGATAAGGCCATTTGAGGTTTGAAAGTTACTCTGTCCTCAATGCAGATGAAATTCTGCTTTTCAGCAGTTAATTAATAGCTGGTTCATACAGTTATAAAAGTTGTGTTGTTTTTAGGCTAGATGACAACCTAGCTGTTCTCCTTCCTGTTCTCCTGCTAGACCAGTAAAATGGTTTGTGTCCAGGACAGCACTATCCTTAGAGTGCTTTCCAAGTACGTGAAAAAGCAAGCTGCAGGCCGTATTCGTCCTGCAAGTATGAAGTTTTCTACCTCTGCTCCTCTTGCTGCTTGTCCTGGAGCCAGTGTTTGTTCCAGGCTGGCCAGCAACTCCTTTGACTTGGCTGTAATGGCAGACCAGACAAACCCAAGTGCAGCTTTTCTTCTCTTCATCCTGTTTTTGTGTGTTTGTCATGTCTTCTGCTGTTCTCTCGCAACCTCTGAAAGGGGTTTTCCATACCAGAAATCTGCCTCCTGGGCTGAGAGTTGGCCAAGGGCTGATGCCAGTCTTAGGAATTCATGGTGCAGCAGTGGGTCCGTAACTAGTGTGAAGGTAACCAAAATCACATCTTAATATTTAATTGGGACAAAAGGAAGGAGAAGCAGAAAAGCCAGGGAATATGGATAAATCACTGATTTTCATCTTGATATTCCTATTGGGCAGTCTGGTGAAAAGTTTGTCCTGCCGAATACGGTTTCTCCTCAGAACTGTCTGCTTTAGTGATGAGTAATGCTCTTTAGAAGCTATTTACTTCCAAAATATTGTTTCCATACCACTGACACGGGCTAGTTCAGGAAGAGAACAAAGCCCATTGAGCAAGCAAGCTGTCCAGTTGAATTCACCATTAGTACATTCTTAAATGGTTAATTTAACTGTTGATAGCTCCAGCTCATCAACTAGGGCAATGTATGGGTGCTGCTAAACAAAAGTATACTGGTATACAATACCAGTAAGATTTTGCAGTAACAATGGGCCGTCTGATGCGTTCTTCAGGGGAAGAGAGCCCAAAGAGTGAATTGCCACTGTGTGAAAGACTGGCTGTCTGACCCAACTGGACCATTGGAATGATCCCTTGTGGGCTTGGTTAACTTAAGACCCAAGAAACACAACAGTTTGAACAGAGTTGATCAAAATATTTGCTGACCGCTCTGTATTGACTGCAGTATTTCCCATCTTCCCCACTGTTTTGAGCTGCAGTTAGAGACTGCTTAGGATCGACCTGTCTCAGGATGTTATTACTTAACTGTTAATTTCATTTTTGGCTGTATGTGTGCTCGGTCTTTCCCAGCCATCTCCCCAGACGCACATCATGAGACCGAGACTTCTAATGCTGCTGTTAAAACCAAGATTATCACTTTTGCTTCACTTTCCTCTCTGGGGACAAGACCAAGCATTAGCACTTCCTAGATGGGACCAGGTGGTACGTCACAAAAATAGCTGCTTTCGTAGGATAAGGAAATCTGCAGCAGGAAGAAAGCTGACCTAAAACATGTCAGGCTAACTAACAGCGATTGAAGCAGCAGAGAAGAATCATATCATAAATCAGGAGTTTGAAATGAGGGGGGAAAAAAGAAAAAGGAGAAATTTCTGGCACATGAGATTGAAAATGTTGCAGGGGGTGAGTCAGGAAGTAGAAGGATCTGGTGATGTCAGCCTCTGCATTTGAGACTGCAAAAGAAATTTTGCAATAAGACTGCACGGCATTTG
>NW_010227748.1:0-28418 GCF_000690775.1 Eurypyga helias | reverse complement strand
GCAGGAAAGATATAGCTACCATCAGCCCTTCTTTTCCCATGATAAGTAAAAAAATTAGTTATTACAGAGAGATACCTTGGGGAAGATGGTATTTTTAGGGCAACTGAATTTGATTTAATGTCATGGAACATTAATTAAATAATATAATTCCTGTAAGGAACATGTGTTTTGGGAGAAAGAAAAACATACCTTCTCTGAACATAAACGCTTCTACAGAAGCAGCATTTAAGAATTTTCTTAGGATTTTAATCAGTATTCTGAAATGCTGATACTTCAGTCTCTTTACAAATCACTTCTTTTTGTTTTGCAGTCTACCTTGTACAAATAACAGCTGTCTGATGTGATATTTGTAAATGACATCATATAAAAGTATCTAGGGGTGGCCTGTCTGTGGGTGGGTGATACTCTATTGCTGGTTCTCTTTGGTGTATCTAAAAGATTTGAGTATGGTTTGTGTGGGCACAACATGTAGGCCTTCACTTATAATTTTTGTGACTGAACAGAACTTTGACTTGGAAAGTACTTGGGTACTACGTCAGCGAGTGGTTTTAGCCTGGAAATTACTTGCTGCCTTCCCTTTGTTTTCAAAGGTAGTTCTACGGCCAGTGATGTGTCAGGAAGAAGTCTAGTGCCTATCCAGTGTTTTCCATGTTCAGTACAGCTGTAGTTGAAAGATGATTGAATTTGCCAGATTGCTAAGGGTGCTGCTGGTTGTGAAACTGTTTTTTCCAAGCTTGAGTGATCTCAAAAGGTCTCTGGAGCAAGCAGGCTTACTGGGACTTTACCTTGGAGGTCACCCACCAGTGCTTCCCTTCAGAGACTGCCTCATCTCTTTTGCCGTAGCAACAAAACCTGCAATTATTTACCCTACAGAATAATTTAGCTTAAACTACACTATCTATTATGCACCATAATATTTGGGAAGAAGAGCAGAAGAAGGTCACGTGGCAGGCCAGCTTAACAGGCTGCCTGGAGAACACAGGATCTGGAGCTGCCGGAGAGTTAGAGTGGTCCCCAGGTTGTCTGCAGAAGCTGTGGCAAGCATCAGCTCTGAGTAACAAATAATTACCACGATGAAGACTGGCACATACTGTTCTTGCAGTGTCTTGACCCACAATTACCGTTCTCTAGCCATTGCCTAAAAGTCCAAACTAGCAGTGTTAGTGTTACCGGTATTTTCTAATGTGACAAAACATTGCTTTGGGATCAGCCATCCACCGAAACTGCAGAATATATAGGCAGTCCTTTGGTTGAGTGTACCTCTGCAGTTTGAGACTGAAAAAAATCCAAAACCAGAAGAGGCGAGTGAAGAAACATCTGATGTTCTCTTCTGTCACGAACAGATTTCTTAGTACTTCTTCCTTGTTTATCTTCAGGCTTGTAGAGGTTCCGGAGAGGCTTGGCGTGTGAGTCATGCTGCTGTCCAGCAATATGGTATTAACTTGAGGCAATTCAAAGCCTGATATAATACCACTGTAATTGGAAGTCTGTGACCCACACCTGACATGGTAATCCATGTAATATTTATTTTGGTGGGGAGAGGAAAATTCATGCCTGATTAACTCTTTGATTCTCAGGTTCCTCTGAAATGAATGAAGATTTTTTTTCTATATATATATTTAAATTAATTGATAAAACAGGTCTTAGTAGCTAGGAAGATTGCAGCAAAAGGGAATGGCTGACTGGGGAAAAATGCTAACATAGTGTTTAAAGAAGAGCTGCCTTATACCTGGTGGCCAGTAACAAGCATTTAGCAACCAAATGGAGTGAAATCCTGTAGGAAGAGAGTAATTAACTAAGCATGTTGGCGGCAACGGCTGGAAGTTGGCATTTCAAGTGCAGCCGCAAAAGCATGATTTTTGGCAGTGCATTTTTGTATAGTGCTGTGGTTGGACGGAAGGTGCTTGAGTTCTGCCAGTGGTTTGGAAAGCTCTTGTGCTTTTAAAAGCAATTTAAAAGCGTCCTTGTTTCCTGATCAGCAGTGGAGGGATTCCGCTGCTGCTGTAATACAATGCTGATGGAACGGGTACCTTGAGCCTGGGAAGCGGGATGGATTCACTCAAGGGGTATTTTATTTTGTCGACAAAGTTTAGATGAAAATGCTGATGTCTTTTCGTGCTCTTGTCACTTCTGACAAGCAGGCCCTTGTGGGGATTTGCTGAGGGAAGGTGAGGCAGATAACCAGCAGGGTAGGTGACAGAATGAAGGATGCTCCGTGACCTGCACAGTCTAGAGTTGTCCCCACTGTCCTGTTCCTGGACAGTGAGGGACAGAAGGTAACTCGTGACTCCTGACAGGTGTGGTTGGGTTGACCTCAGGTATTAAACTGGACCAGGTGAAGTGGAAGGCATCTGCTTACGCTGAGGCTGAGTTACTATGGACTGACTGGCAGTCCCTGCTTGGGAACCAGTATTTGAATAAGATTTTTCCCATAAAGAAGATGAATAGTTCTGTGATGGCCATGCACCCAGTTCCTGTAAATGCCTGGTAGGACCTGTGGACCCATGGACAGAGGAGCCCAGGCTGGAGCAGGTTTGCTGGCAAGATTTGTGATCCTGTGGGAAGCCCAGGCTGGAGCAGGCGGCTCCTGAAGGACTACACCCCTTGGAAGGGACCCACACTGGAGCAGTTCATGCAGAACTGCAGCCCATGGGAAGGACTCACATTGGAGAAGTCCATGGAGGACTGCACCCTGTGGGAGGGACCCCACCCTGGAGTAGGGGCAGAGTGTGAGGATCCTCCCCTGAGGAGGAAGGAGCAGCAGAGACAGTGTGTGATGGACTGACCACAACCCCCATTCCCTGTCCCCCTGTGCTGCTTAGAGGGAGGAGGTAGAGAAATCAGGAGTGAAGCTGAGCCCCGGAAGAAGGGAGGGGTGGGGGGAAGGTGTTTTAAGTTTGGCTTTGGTTCTCTTTTTACTCTGATTTTGATTGGTAATAAATAAATTATTTTCCTGAACGAGTCTGTTTTGCCCGTGATGGTAACTGGTGAGTGATCTCTCCCTGTCCTTACCTTGACCCGCGAGCCTTTCATTATTTTCTCTCCCCAGCCCAGCTGAGGGGGGGAATGATAGAGGTTTTGGTGGGCACCTGGCCTCCAGCCAAGATCAACCCACAACATATGTATAAATGTATGCTACCTATATATAGTTTTCACTTTATTTCCTTCAAAACTGGGGAATAAAGACTCAAAATTTTGGCTGTTTCTTATACTCCAAGGTCCCAGTAGAAATCACTAGGTCACTGCTGGGTTAGATGGAACTTTCCATTGATATATATGCAATATGGCTGGCCTTAAGATTTCAGGCAGTTTTGTTCCATAAACAAGTTAACATTGCTTTTTCCCAGTTGTTATCCTTTTCTTTGAGACCTATAGCAGTATTTAATCCATGCCCCTGACTAGCTTTGAGTTAGTCCTAAGTGTGGGGATTTATCTCCTCTGTTTCCTACTCCCTTGCAACAGCAGTAGCCCCAGCATCTCTTGGGTCCTCTGCTCTGTCCAGGAGTTGCAGGAGATGCTCTTTCCCCAGCAGTGACTGACCTTTCAGAATTAGTCCAGAATGTGAGGCTTCTGCAAATACAATAAATCCTTCCCAAAAGAAATCTGTGTTATCCTGTCACAAATCTACATACTACTTATGTTTTAGCATGGGATTACTGAGTTTATTATAGTACTTTTTGAACTCTCCAGGGCTAGCACCTTCTTTCCTGACAGCTCTACTCTTCATATCCTTCTCTTCCCACCGTCACCCCTTGCATGTCTATTTTCCTTACAAAACCATATGGATGGCTTGCCTTTCAGGAGCGTAGTGCGGTCAGGTGCATGCGGGCATGTTCTGTAATAATGAACAACATGTACGGATGCAGCTGAACTTTATACGGGCTGTAGATTAAAGTTCTTATGACTTTTTTTTTTTTAATGAGCATTAAGGTAAGCAAAATATAAAATGCAGGCAAGATCGCTAAGTATTTAGCGAATTAATAGTGCTCTCTCTCTCGGTCACACTGTAACCCCGAATGAAAGGTTCATTTGATACTGCTGATGGGAACAACCTTGAAAGCGCAGCTGAGGACTTTGCATGTGACTGGATAGGGCTTTCGGTTGTCACCGAGGTCTAAAAATAAATCACTCCTCCCCATTAAAGCTTGAAGGTGGTTGTTTAGTTATATGGTTAGAAATAGCCAAAGGTGGGTGGATGGATAATTCTTCAGCCAAAGATCAACGTTTATTGCTTGAGGGGAAACACTGGCCGCACGGAATGTGTGAGCACTCCCGGAGCAGACAAGAACATTACGTAGGCCACTGCCCAGCAATGAGTGAAATCATAAAATTTTGGTGCAGCTAAACTCGGGTACTGCTGAAGCATCTGTGAGGGCTCGCATCCGTTTGTGCTGTTATTACAGCAAGTTGTTGCGGGTTTGTCTGTGGTACTGCTTGTTTTCATCTTTCAGTTTGGGAGTGTCAGGGTGAAGTTACTTCCTCCTTTAAGAGCAATCCATTTACATGATAAAAGGGTATTTCTCTAGTAATGTTAAACAATCTGTTTTAATTTAGAATTTAAAATATAAAATCAACTCTAAAATATGAAATAAAATACAATACTTAATATTTATCTATTTTCCCCTAAGAAAGCACTGCAGTACTTGGGTTTGGGTTTTCTCCTTCCCCCCCAATTTTTTAGGTTACAGGAAGTATGACAAGTTATCCTACGTAATCTGTTTGATTTTGGGTGGTGGTTGTTGGCAGTTGTGGAGCTCTTCCCTGGTGGTTTTGTTGGTTATGTAATTAAGAACTATCAAAAATATGCACTGCAAGGAGCAGATATGTTATTAGATATGTAACACTAATAAAAAACACCTGCAGACTGATAATAGCTCAGAAGCAGAACAAAAACTTATTCAAAGCAGTAGGGTTTTTTTCCCAGTCGCAGCAGAGAGTGTTTTATCAAAACTACAGATCTACCACTGCATTTCTCTGCCGGGGGGAATTTTTTTTTTTAAATGAGTAAAAAGACCAACCACCTTCTGTTTGCCATGGTATTTTGGGTAGGGTTTTTCTAAAGATAAAAAGGCATCATCTTAATCAGACAGTTGAACTGTTCTGCTTCACTGGCTTCTACATGTGTTAAAGAAGTCCCAAAATATATGTCTTATTATGAGACAGAATACTGCATTCAGTATGTTTGCAAGTGGCTGCAGCATGACTGGGCTGATCCTGGACTTGCTGAAGTCAGTAGAAACGGTAGCTTTGGTGGGCTTGTTTTTCTGTAAATTTTTTTTTTTTCCAAAATTGCTTGATGAAAAAATGATGTATTTTAAATGTTGTAGTAAGGTTTTTGGTGCTGAAATATTCATTTGGGTCATTAAATATTTAAAATTGTGATGGTTGTTTGGAGTTTATTCTGTTGTTTCTAACCTGAACCAGCACGTAACTCCATCGTTAGAAAAACAGATGGCAAAATGAAATGTGTTGTTTCAGCCCTGTCATTCACGAACAGTGTCAGGAATGAAATATTTTGGGCTTGCATAATTTCTTATTTAAATCAGTTAAGAGAGAAAGAGGCTGCAAAAGTTGATAAAATAAAGGTATATAACTGGAAGAAATAATTAATTGCAGTTAAAAAAAAAAATCCCCCAAACAAAAAATAACCAAAAAACCCAAAACCCTAACACAGCAACACTCTGGTTGAATGTTTTGGAAGGGGGGGGGGGAGAGAAAAAAACAAACAAACAAACAAAAAACCCCAAAACTATGTAGGTTTACAACTGTACCCAATGGGGGGAAGAGAGCAGACAGAATCCTCTTCTAACAGCCCAAGCCCTGCACAGTGTTTTCTGCAGTATGGGCTTGCTTAAGAGGTAAAAGCTGTTTAACTCCACCAAAGGGAAGGCTCCTGACATGATTCTGTATTAGCAGCAGTTATAACTGATGAGCCAAAATCATGCCCCTCTTTGCTGAGCTGCTTGGTGCTGCTGAGTCTGTGCTGCAAGAACTGCTGGAGCGCTCTTCTGTGCCCTCAGCCCAGAGTGCATATATACCCATTAAACATTGAGGAAAACCCTCTGAAAGTTGTTGGGAATGTGTTTTCAATAGTCCTCTGTAGTTTTGTCAGCACAATCTGAGCTACAGCAGCGAAATGGTGGCCTTACCTTTATGGAGATGGGAACCGTACTGGTGGTACCATTTAGGATGTCCTGTGCGTGGACATCTCTATCTGGAGACAGGATGTCCTCTTTTGACCTAACTGGACCTATAGAAATTGGCAAAGATATGTTTATTCCAAAATGATTGCCTGGTCAAAGAAATACATGTATGCTTACCGTCGTCCTCCGTTTTATTAAAATAGGTGGAGTTGTGTTTGGAAAGTCAGGTGTGTTTGTAAGAGGCATTGGGTAGGGGTAGGATGTCCAGGAGTCCTTAGCTGGGCTTGGTCTGAATTTATAGTTGTATAGTAACAAGAGAAGGGCCAAGCTTTGTATCGCTAAACCTTAGCTAACCACCTCTGAAAACGTAGCCCTGTGTCTTCCCTAGTCACAGGTGAACGTTTTGCAGCCAGCTGACAGCAGTTGATGAGGATTGCCTAAGAAAGCTGCAAACCCACCTTTTCCAGCGCAAGGTGCCTGCCCAGGGATGCACGGGAAGATTTTGCTCAGCTTCTGCTTCAGTGGCATCTGTTCTGACCATGGGGCTGGTACTGCAGGAGTATGACTCTCTGTAAAGGAGGGATCCTGCTTGGGTCCTCAGTTTGGAAAGAGAAGGCTGATGTTTCAAAAGCTGAGGAGGCAATAGGATGGTTTTCATAGCGGGGGGTCGTTGTAGGTGTTAGCTGGCAGTGGCTGGATGGCATGTGGGAGAGGTAAAGGGGAAAGGCAAACTGCAAATCCTTCTTCCCGTGGCCATTATTTTAGGCAGGCGGTGTGTTTGCAAGCCAGCAACTGAATAAAGTCACCCCGCTATTCCCGTGTGGGTGCCTGTCCTGAGCAAACCGGCTGGTTTACGGGACTGCAGAGGTAGTTAAGAATTCTTTGGGATTTCCAGTGGAAGAGTAGGTTTGTAACATAAGTTAATGACAGGATTTTTTGATTTTGTCTAATTATACACTTCTCTACACGGAGGCTCTAAAACCACAGATGCCGTGAAATTTAGCCCGAGTTATCGCCAGCCTGCGGGATCCAGTTTGTCTCTCCACTTATCTCTGTTCTAGAGAAATGGTTGAGAGGGGCTTTTGATTGTGCTGGCTCAGATGATTTAGAGTCTCTGGGACCTCAGCCTCAGTCACGCAGAGTTGTGCTTGGGTGCCTGGGAGCAAGGCACAGGCAGCACTGCCTCGGCTGTGGTTGTGCGCTGGGGATGCTGGCTCTGAGGAGCTGTTGGGAGGTGGGTCCAAGGATGAGCCCCGGCGCAGCTCTCGGAGCCATGAAGAAAAGAACTGATTTCCAGAGACGGACAGGCGTCACTGGATGTCATGTATGACAAATATCCCCAGAAGGGTGCTAACCCAGTGCTTCTAAAATGGGATGTTTTTAAAAAAAGGAGGAATTCCTCGATATAGTTAATGCAAACATGTTTTCTGGTCTATATGGCACTGAGCCTGGCTCATTCCACTGGATACTAGGGTCTAGAAAATAATGACCTTCAAATAACTACTAAATGCCAATCTGATGTCTGTTTTGCCTTTTTTTTTTTTCCAGGTTGGTTTTTATTTTAATACGAAACAGTGAAGATGACACCAAAACATGAAAAACAAGTAAGTCACATCTAAGCTTTAATAAAAAAGGATTCTATTTGGTGGTTGTGGATTGAATTTGATTAAGATTTACCTGGGCCAGGAAAGGTTGGTTGTACTCTTCATGCTTTAAGTGCCAGGCTATGGAATATTCTGGAGTGTTGCAGTCCAAGTTCCTTCTATTAATGTTTGATGGAAGAATCAAATATTCATTGGTTTGGAGAGAAGGAGATTAAATGACTCTGCATGAGGGGCTCAGACACTGAGATAGGAGAGAGGGACTTGTGCATCAGTCTTGTCTCCATCAGTCATTGGGAGTTCTGTAGGACACTAATGGCTGAACTCTGATTGCCAGATGCATAGACTACAAGAATCACACTTCCACATTCTCTTTGCTCCATCCCAATGAATGTTAAAAGCTTCAACAAATGATTTTGTCTCAGCTGTTAGTCTCTTATCAGCCTTACTACTCAGCATGCGTGGAGAGAAGATGCCAACACTCCCAGTGTGAAAAGCCCCATGTCCGCTGTGGTTGATGCTTTTACTAATAGGCGACCTGATGGGAAACTTTTTTTCTCGGAAGCTTTGTGGAAAATGACTCTTCAGGGGTTATTGACTAATCAGATGTGTAACAGTGGCACCATGGAGCATGAGGTTATCACCTGATATGGTCCTGGGCATGTGGATTGAAATGCAGCTGGAATGAATGAGGCAAATAATCATCCAATGCAAGATTATTTTTATTCCACCTTCTTTTGGTATAGATTTTTTCCCCCCATATTAAAAATAGATATCTCCCTGACAGATTTCCTATTTTCCTAACAGGAAAATGTTAAAAATGGACTTCTCAGAAACACAATTTTTATTGCCAAATTCTGTGTATTGGAGCTTCTGGCTTATCCTTGTCCTTGAGTAATCTATTGCATTGTGCAGAAATATTTCCGACATCAGAAAAGGGGGGAGAGTGGGGAAGAAGGACTTGTGTTAGCTTCAGCAGTTTTTATGTTTTATTCTTTTGAGGCAAATCCACATGGGAACGTTTCAGTTTTCAATACTTGTACATGACCTCAGTGCTGCCCTTTTCCTCTGCTATCAGCATTTGTGGTCTTTGCACAGGACTGTCACTGTGAGGGAATAGGTGTAAACCTATTCGGGGTCACTTTGGCCGTTTTGTGACTTACGTGTGATCCTAACTACCTGGGCTGCTCCAGGCCTTGAGGACAAGGTAGCGAAATGCTACCCGTGCCATCCATGCCTGAACTGTCTGGCACAGAAATCACAGCTGGTTTAGCTGGGAATTAAAAGGCACATCAAGCCACAGAAGCTGATCTGCTAATTCCTGCTTGTTAAGTGGTTATGACTACTTTTTGTAGTAGTCATGACTACTTTGGGGACAGGTTTGCCATTCTTCATGAGGATGTTTGGGCCAGCATGGCTGCTGGGATTCATCTCGAAGCTACAGTGCTAGCAGTTTGGATAGGAAATGTTTTTTGCCTATGAATTTAGCAGTTTCCAGGGAGAAGGAATAAACGATGATGCCACTTGCTGCAGCAGCTTTCTGTTGAGTCTGTGTCATTCCCAGTGTTACAGGCCTCCATGACCAAGCTTGGACACTTGGAACTGTCAGCACTAAGCTCTGGTTTTGAGAGAATTGTTGTGCTTCAGTGTTATAAGAAACATGTCGTACCTGAACATGTGATAGACACATGTGTATTGTGCCCCTCAGTTAAGAAGAAAACTCAAGCAAAAAACCCCAACACCAAGAGAGAAAGTATATATAATGTGGCATAATAACTAGATCTGCAATTCTGGAAAAAAACAAGCAGAACTGGGTAGGGGGGGAAGAAGAAGACACCTTGAAGAAGATTGCAGCTGATGGAAGTAAAAAGTCCCTGAAATCTTGGCTCTCCTTGGGCTCTGCTTCCTGGGTGATAGGCCTGGGCTGCAATGCAGTCTTGTGACAAAAGATGACAAAATAGTCTTCACAGGGGCTGTGGGAAAAAGAGGTCAGCCTCACTTCCCGTAGGTGAACAGCACTTCACTTGAAGACTGACGTGTCTGTTGTGGGTATCCTAATTTTTATAGCAAGATGGGGAGGGAAGGGTGTATGTACAGAGGAGAAAGGCAGTTACTACACAAAACTGCTGTAATCTGGTGACTGTGACCAGTGAATGCAAGATGGACTGAGTGTACAACAGCAATCTCCCAGAGGAATATTCTGCCGCCTAACTTTGCTTGGAACCTAACATAGCCTATATGCGAATATTGGCATTTACAAGCTTACTTTTATGGGGATGGGGAGGCATAAGTACCTTTCCTGGCAGTGCATGTGTATCTATACTGGCAGTTAGGGCTGCTTTCATTAGATTGTTGTCCCAGTGGGGTCTTGTATCCCGGAGAAGGCTTAAAGGTCAAAAGAGAAGGGATGGTCTGCTTGTGCAACACCACTGTTTCAGAGCAGCAGAAACTAACGAGAATTAGGATTATCACTTCCTGGATTCAGTATGTTTATGGGGGAAGTAACCATGGGTCTTGAGAAAGGCTGTACATTTTTGGTTTTGTTTTCTAGTTGCTTAATATTTACCTTGCTTCATTCTGAAGTCAGTGTTGGTATTCTGTGGTAAATAAATAATCAGCCCCACACACAGAGCCAGAAACCAACCAAGCAAAACCCAGCTGGTCTGCTGCTGAAATCCTGGCATTTCAAACAGGACCTGATGCTGTGTGCGAGGGCTGCAGTGTGCCAAGGTGCTCTGCTGTACTGCAGATCACTTTTACTCTTGGCTCAGTGTATAGTGCCTAGACACCTGCCTGCCACAGCATGTATAGCATCTCTCCTTTCTTCCATAGGTGGAGTCCGAAGGGTGCTTGACTTCCTCAGTATCGACACTTGGTGACCATTTAATTGGAAATTAAAAGTGTAGAGAGGGTTTTTTTTTGTGTAGATCATGTGTTCTGGAAGTATTTGCAAGGTTAACCTGTAGCCAACCCACAACATATCCAGTAGAAACTTATAATGTTTTTGGATAACAGAGGTTGATTCTGTACAAAGGAGATGGTTATAGAACATTATTGGGAAGTGAAGTAATTTGAGGAACCTGGACAAAAGGAAGGGCAATGAGAAGCTGATATAGAGGTACATGGAAAGGGGAGTAAAGTTAGGTTATGCCCAGGTTACCTGCAGTTGTGACTTCTGGGATGCAGGGGTTGAAGGGGAGTGCAGTGTCTTGCTTGAAGCTTCCTGGCGTAATTCCTCCTCTTCAGTGTGCAGGCCTGATACGTTTAGCGCTCAAAGAAAAAAAGTATGTTTAGCAGTGGTTGCAGCTCTGGCGAAGAGTGGGACACAGGGAAGTCAGAGGCTGGGGAAGACAAAAGCTTGAGAGAATGTAAGACTATGGATGTGAAAAGATGTTACGGTAGGCAGGAAAAAAACAAACAAACAAAAACCAAAACAAAACCCAACAACAAAAAAAGGCTTTCCTCTCCTTTGTTTAGCACATTGCTCAGGATGGGGAATAACTTCCTCATTACTTCCCCTGGTGTTTTTGTAAAATCAAAGGCATGACCCTCAGATGGTAGAAGTGATTACAGTTCTGTTTATTTGTTCCTCTTGTGCCATGTTGGCAGGGGGTTAAAAAGCTGCAGAGGAGAATTGAGTCTCCAGTGAGGAAAGAAGCGGCAGAGGTGACATGAGCCTTTCAGTTGGGCTTTTTTTGGCAAGGTGCTTGGGGCGTGCACCTGAAGGGTATCCAGCAATAATGCAGAAAACACCCATGTGACTAGGAGCTGGGCTAGGCGAGATAAAACCATGGGCTGTGTCCAACTGTCAGGCCACATCCCTGAAGTAGTACCCCCTGGAAATCAGAGTAGTAAATTATTTAATCCAGAGCATGAACCCCTTCCTGCCACGTAGAGAGTGGCATGTTCTGTTCTGGGAAAAATAATACCCCTTCTGCCCAAGGTTGTCCTTGTTTGGTCAGTCTGTTGGAGGCGGTTGCTGGTGATACGTTGATGTGTGTGTGGTGAGGCGAGAAGACTTGGCTGACAAGGTTTCTTGGTAAAGGTGTCTTTTCTGACACCTGTGGTTTGGGCATGGAGAGACACGTTTTGAAAGCTTTCTAGTTGAGGATTTCTTGATCTATGCAAAGTCGTACTAAAAAAGCATGTTATTTACCAGAGATGCTGTCACTCCTCCCACAGTTAATTCCTGTATCTGGACTCTCGTTCAGTGCCTTCCTCTCAGGGGGAATATATCTACAGCTTGAAATGATATGGTTTTCTTTAACCAAGTCATTGTTTAAGTGATTGGCTTAGCTCTTTGGGCAAATAGCATATTTAAGCAGCTGAAGTAGGGCAGCCTATTTGTTTGCTTGGGAAATAGCATGTAGTTAGGCACAAAGAAGCCTTTTTCATCCTAGTGTGAACATACAGATTTACCAGTCGGTGCTTTTTTTTTTTTTTTAACATGATACAAGTTTTCCCATGGTCATTAACTGAGTATACTTGGAAGCCTGTAACTCTTCAGCCTCTTCCAATTCTTACTAGTGATGCCCAGTTACATGATAGTAATGCCCACAGGTACCTCTCATTCCTTTGTGATCCCTCTAAATTATTATATAAATGTAGGAATTAAAAGGAAAATACTAGGTACGATAACTTATATGGCAAATACTCTATATGATTATCCACCAGAAATGGGGAATTACACTCTGATGTGTTGGTTCCTTAACAGGTTCATGGCAGAGTGGGATAGCAATGCCCAGGTCCTGCATCTTCAGATGTACTTAGGTTCCTGGTGTATCAGGAAGCATATGTGGCAGAGGAGGATTAATCTCCTTCCACATGGCATCTGGGGTGCTAGGCTTGAGATCTTGCATTCCCTGTGTTGAACCTGTATCCGGGGCAATTAATGGTGGTACATCCTTTTCTGCAGGGCTGGAGTGAGTCATATGGGGCACAGAAAAAAATGCAGTTCTTCAGCTTTTTGTGGAGGTACTGAGCACTTACCTCAGATCCCTGAAATCAATGAATATAAATACTTGATTTAAAAAAAAATATAGGTACAATGACAAAAGGAATTCAGGAGCAAATCAAATGCTGTATGTATGTATTGAGTACAGGGAGCAGGTTTGTAACATGTTCTTTGTGAACGTTGACTACAGGAGTGGGAGAAGCCTAAAATACCTGCCTAGTTTTCTTACATGTGTGTCTTTTGAATGTTAGGTTTTTAGTCTATAGCTACTGCAATCACCAAATCTCCCATGCATGAAACATGTATGAATTTTCACAGTATTACTTCATCTGAAAAATTTCTTTTCAGCTAGCAGTTTGGCAAGGAATTTCCCAGACATGTGGCATAGCTCTGATGATTCATTGCTTTTTCTTCTCCTTTTATAGGGTTGCAAAATTCAATAGAACAGCAGTTCAGCTTTTAATCTGAACACAGTAGTTTGTGGAAGAGCAGAGCAATCAAGAGAGTCTTCCAGGCTCCCTTTTTCTTCTGAAATTAATTGCTTGATTTTTATTATGCGCTTGCAGGAGTTTGTAACTGTCTTGGTGCGAGACCCCAGGACACAAAAAGAAGACTCATGGCATTCTTACATAGACTATGAGATATTTATTCATGTGAGTATAAAAAATATTGGCGCAGATTCTTTGGGCTCTTATTGCTGTTTCTGTCCAAGCCAGGATTCTCTTTGGGGTATTAATGGAATTTCTTTTTACACCACTTCTGGGAGGCTGACGGATACTATTCTCCTTTTAACGATTGAGATGCAGTGGAACAGGTAAGGTGGGTTGGTCAAAGGCCATGCAGAAGGTCTGTGGCAGAGCTGGAAGGTGAACCTGGTGTTGTGTTCACGCGTGCGCTCCGCAGTGTCTTGCAACAGAGACTGTTCTTAGCTTTCCCTGTCAACTAGAAGATTGCCGTAGTCGGTGATGTTTTACTGCTATGAAAGAAGTTCGGCGCTCAGGTATTCACAGGTAAACAACTTCCTTTTCAAGTACTTACCTGGTTATTTGTGCTTTAAATTCTCCTGAGTCGTTCTTTTTTGCCATCTTATTTTATTGCTGCAATGTGGCTTTTTTTAGTGTACCTTTACATTCATATTATGCTAGTTTAGTGGTGCTTGGATATGTCAAGTAACTGCATTTGGGTTTATGATTGTAGTCTACCATATGTTAATGGGAGTGCACTTAGAATTACAGTTCTCTTGTGTCTTGAATCTGTCCTATACATAATTTTATTTTGTTGATTATTCTTCTTTGGTGGATGACATATGGAAGGGAGTTATCCTAGTTTCCCAAATCTGGATCCATGGATTTTAAGCAGTGTAAACAAACAAACAAACACCAACCAGCCAAACCAAACGAAAAAAAAAACCCAATTTATGAAGCATCAGGTATGAGGTGAAGAATTTGAGAGCACCAAGTTACATGGTTAATGCTTGGCAGAATACCGAAAGCATTTCCTTCCTCTGTGGGAGAGTTAAGCATTCGGCATAAGAGCAAGCAGTCAAATGATGGCTTATTAAATGTCCATCGTGACAAGTACTTCTCTCCTCTGTGGCAATCAGAGCTGTGAAACTTCTACATTTCTGCAGTGTGGTTTAAGTACTAGTTCCAAAGCAAAGCCTTCTGGTAAACAGAAATTCTGTAGATTTGGCAGGGTGGGTGCTGTATTACTATTTCACTGGTTTTCCCAGCAACTGCTAGGTTGGGGTGATGTCATTTAGACCCAGTGTTATATGACTGAGTGCTGAATATCTCTGAAGCTGATAAGCATCAGCTCAGCTTCCTACTGGCACAATGCCAGGGCAATGGATTCAGAATATTGGGTGTACTAGACTCTTAGACCAGCCCTTCTGTCCAGCACCTAGAGCATTTGGCTTCTTAAACTGTTTGGTGTCCAGGATACTCATCTGTTCCAGAAAGCTGGCATCTTTGGACCCTTTACATTCTGTGTCATGTGGCTGTCTAGGGAGTTGTGGCTCCTGGCAGGCGATTGAGGTGGGGTTGGATTGCGGGAAATTCTATAATGGAGTCTTGTGTGGTAGGTGGGATTTCATCTAAATGTATGCTGTACGGGAAAACTTGGCAAAAACATTTAATTGCTGTGAATTTTTTCTCTTTTGATGAATTAGCATTTTTCTAGTGGACTAATAGTGTTCTGTAGGAAAATTTCCAAATGCTGCTAGTTGCAGAGGGCAGTCGTGTTGGTTACTGTGATTTGATTTAAGTATGACTGTACACTGGAAGAACTCTGTGTAGCTGTTTGCAGGATTATAACTAGAATAGTTAAACATGATTTTTTTTTCCCCTGCAAAGATTGGCATTATCTGCTGAAACTTTTTTTTCCTGAGATCTTTTTTCCTGTTACTGCAAGTTGTACTGTAATCCAGATCTCTTGCTTTTAAAAAAGAAAAAAAGTGATGAAAAATATTTCCCTGAGAAGCAGTAGAAACTGTCACCAGTCCTGTCTGAGGTAAAGCACAGTCCTCAGCCTAAACTGAATTAATGTCAAGCTTTCCATTGGTGTCTCAGGGATTAGCATCTTGGATGTGTTTTAATACCATGCCTGCACCTTATCTTAAGCTGATTTACGAAGTGAAACATTTTTTATTTCCCAACAGACAAACAGCATGTGCTTTACAAGGAAAACATCCTGTGTTAGACGACGCTTTCGAGAATTCGTTTGGCTTCGGCAGAGGCTTCAGAGCAACGCTGTGCTTATGTGAGCAACTTTATGTATGGCTATTTAACAACCTGTCAGTTGTGGAAAGAGAGAATTGTTCAGTCTTAATTTGAGAATGACAGAAGTCAGAGCTGGAAAGTGTCCTGTGTTTCTTACTAGCACAAGTTTATTCCGTACACGGCATTTTCTCTGCTTTAAACTTGGAAGAATGTGGTTTGTACTGATAACCTTTGTTTGGTGAGCCCCCCTCTCTAATTTGTAACAGATTGGATCTGCGTTTCCTTTTGCTATGCACCGGTAGCAGAAATAGCAGCCTAGTGTAGGTGTACGTACCTCCTGTCTGCGCTTTTAGGACATGCTTAGGTTCTGCAGGGACCATAAGACACCCAGCCAGACATGCATGCAGGTGTAACACCTTTACCAGAAAAATCTGGTTTATTTATTTTCCCTTTGAGGTGTTTGGAAAGCCCTCCAGAACCTTGTCTTCCCAAATTTGATTTCATGAGCTTCTAGAACGTGCCCCATGAATTTCTCGTGCTCAGGGTTGGCATTTGCTTCTTGCATTTTTCTCCACTCTTTCAGGGTTGGTTTTAACTGTGTATTTGCTTCTTGTTTATAAAGACAGTTACCTGAACTGCCATCTAAAACTCCCTTCTTCAATATGAATAATCCCCATCATGTGGATCATCGCCGTCAGGGTCTGCAAGAATTCCTGGAAAAGTAAGTACTGCGTATCCTAGAGATGTTGGCATTTTTATGATGTCATCTGGTTTAAAATAGCTCATCTCTGGTACATGAGAGCCACCGTGTGGTTATCTATACATGTTACACATGTATCCTTGTTTTTTATTTGCAAAGTCATATTTCATACATGTGACTTCAGCTCTATTGCTTGCAAGGAAACTCCAACTGGGGCTTTTCCACTGGGGCAGTGGTTATAAATGTTGGTTTTGTATCTATGAGAATGTGCTGGTTTACTCAGGAAACAGTTAATTTTTTATTACTAGCCAAGGTTAAACCATGACAGTCACTCTGCAATTGTAGACTTAGGTTGGGAGATCTTTCACCGTGGTGTCTATTTCAAGCTGACAGGAATGAGCTAGGTATTCTTGCACAAAGGAACAGACGTCTCCCACATGTTCATGCAAAATCAGTGTCTGTGCGGGCTAAACCCCTGGGAACCTGGGAAAAGTCTGTAGCAAGATCTCCTAACGCAGGTATTTCCTATGATCCCAATTACTTTGTTTACCAGTCCTGCTAACATAACTAAGTTCTAGCAGCTGTGGTCATTTTCAGTACAGCTGCAATCTGCAAAAAATCATTCATCAGACTTAGCTAGAGTCTGCCCTGCATTACAAGGGCTCCAGTACTGCATCCCTCAGTCCTGCTGCTCGACCAACTTCACCTTCTGCAGTGGCAGAGACCCTGTTGGTGTGATTTTTCTGCTTTCTCTGCCATTCTCATAGTACCCTAGCTCTGCCCGTGTGCAGGCAGGCTCCTCACAGCTGCCTGGGCAGGAATTGTGGCATACATTTGCAGACTGTCTTTAGCTGCTGCTCAGGGTAAGAGCATGGTTAAACACTACGAGTAGAGACTATTCATCTTTCAGTAGCAATATTTCCATGAACCAGAACGGCATAAGCACTGAAAAAAGGCAAATCATTTAAGTAGGCTTTAAGCCATGTTGTCAGTGAGTAGAGCCACTGTTGACCCACTGTTTTTCCCGTCAGTGTATTATAATTATAAGCCTTCCTAACAGACAACAAATCATAGGTCCTGAGGTATATTTGTTAGGCTTAACAGCTGATGGCTGGGAGAGCTAACTGCTGCAGGAATAATATTCTGTATACTGTTATGTAGCATCTATGGCCAAAAGGATAGCCAGGAAATACTGTTAGGAGGTGTGTGAGACAGGGAAGGGAAAGCTGAGAAGGATCAGAGGTTTTTATCTGCACCTCAAGAAGGAAGGCTGGTGAAATAGTGACTGTGCTTCTATAGGCAATAACATTAATGGTTGTGCAGAGGGTGTAGTAGTTCAGGTCCCTGGGTCTGAGCAGTCCTTGTTTAGCTGTGCTGCCCTGTGGAGGGAGTAGTGTGTTTCCAAAATCACTCTCATTTGAAAATGACGAAGAGGTCGACATGGTAACAAGGTAAAGTCTTTCAGCATCAAAACCACTGTCTGTGTTTCAGAAGGCAAAACAAAGAGATAGATTCTCTTAAAACATATCCTCGCTCTCCAGTTTTGTCGATGTCTGTAGCTTAAATGGATAGTGACAGCAGAAAATGACAGCATGTGGAGTGGTTTAGTTTGCTGCTGTTAGTCCAGAAGAGGGGAAGAAGCAGCATCTCTGTTACAAGGCTGGTATTTAAATGTTTGAATTTGGATGCTGTTTAAAAAGGTGTCAGCTTTCTCTCAGCCCTGGGGGATAGTGGGAAGGAATTTTCAGAGAGGAGTTGTGTTGTGATGAATTGGCTTGGCACCTTACGTGCTGTGCCATTGCCCTCTGCTGGCTGCCACCTCTGCGCTGCTGCTGCTACAGAAGAGGTCTTCCACTGGCTCTGCCAGCCTGATGTGATGCTTTTTTCCCCCCAAAGGTTATAATTTCTTTCTCTGAAATTGCATTTTTGGGCCTCATGGATGCATGTGTATATATTTATACATACGCGCATGCATGCTTGACTTTATTAAAGCTCTAGGTCTGGATGCTGTGTGTTCTGTAGTGTGGCAATGCCAGGGGAAGCAGGACCTATCTATTATGTATTAGTAAGGGTGTAGGAAAGGGGCCAGGAAGTAGTTGCATGGGGTGGTGTGACCCAGAACTGTGAAGCTGAGGGCTCCGTTCACCCTGGCAATGATGGCAGTCACCACACACAAGCTCACAACCCACTGGTGTCTCTTTGTGACAGAGGGAAGAAATGGGGTTCAAGCCTATGGGAACCTGTCCAGGGAGAGGTTTGCAGGGAATGTTTTTCAAATGCCGCATGCAGTGTGGGAATCCGAGCTCCTCTGCGCTCTTGTGAGGTTATCGGCATCCAAGCCATCTCTGAAACGGAATTGTGCCCATTGTGGTGTGAGCAGCTTGCTCTGCCTCTGCCCAGACAGGAGCCATGCACCCAAGGAGTAAGGATTCGAGTGGCTGTAGCCTCTCTGTTATTCAACTCCTGGCCCTGGAAGCTCCTCCATACTGCCTGTATGTGGACAGCTATGGAGTTCCCTTGTCCTCCTTAACGTATCGCTCTAGAATGAGTTAGCTCAGGGCAAGGTGCTTACTTAGAGCCTTGGAGATGCCTCTCTGTGCTGAGCACGGTAGCGTGAGAGTTAGGCCAACAGCTGGAAACTAAAGCAAAGCACTAGAGTTTGGTGAGATCTGGAAACGGGTGTCCCATTTGGATTTGGCTTTACTGCACAAATGCAGGGTAAGACCTGCTTGTCTTATAAGCTATTATCTCTGAGTGATGAAGCTCACTTCTTGTCTGGGCATAATTTAATATTTCAAGAGGCCATTTGCATTAACGGAAGTCAGCTAGCCCCTCTTCAATTATGAATTACACCGTAAGAATAAGGAAAATTATGTGTTTTTCCTGGTAAGTATCCTCATACCTTTTGAGGATGTCTGTAAATTCACAGGAAAAGCTTATTCTTAAATTGGAGATCAAAATGAAAATGCTATCTTATAATGTTAGGTTCTGCAAGATCCTCTCTGCTTTCATCCCTTTTTAGCTGTACAGGTTTAACTTCAGGATTTAGATTATGTTCATAGAAGGTCATCTTATTAGAAAGGTAATTAACAAAACCACTTCAAATGAAGTTGGTTTCAACTGCTGACACACTTTTTTGTTGAATACAGTTGGATCCCAAAAAATTACATGCTTTAGGAAAAATGATTAGTCTCCAATTAGTTTTCAAACATGCAGTTTATGATGGGGTGGAAGACGTAGTAGGAGTTTTGAGAAATGCAGCGCTCGGATCCTTAGGAGACAAACGGCATCCACAGCATGGCTGCTCTGGATGGCTGTGCATTGGGCTCACTTGGTGCCAAACAAGCCACCCAAAACTCGGCTGCCTAGGGCAGAGCTGTTCTCTGGGGGTGACTGGGGTTTTGCCTTCGTCCTCACACTTCCTTCCCTTCCCACGAGCAGGAGCTGGTATGGGGTCGGAGGACTCTCTCCTGGAGATGTCTCCACTCGGTGCGCTCTCAGGGATGCGGAAGGCGGGAGACTGGCTCAGCAGGGGATGGGTGCCAGCTTGTGGGGGCTAAGGCGGGAGCTTTGGTGGCCGTGGGGCAGGTGACATCTCCTCGGGCGAGTGGTGGCTGCCTCTCTCCAATGGAGCCTTGCGAGTATTTCCTAGCTGGTGAGTGAAGTGAGTAATGCCAGCAGGCGTGCGTCGCCTAATCCTTTCTTAAACGTGTGTGCTATCAGATGCTCAACAGTTGCGTCGCAGTTGCTGGCTCTCGGTAACATTTCCTCCCATATAAAAATGGAAGGAGGAAACACAGTGGGCTTTTTAAAAGAAGAAACTGGGGCTTTGTTTGCTGGGGCGAGGGGCTGGATGCTCAGTAGAGGGCACCACAGCACAGGCTGTCATCCCCCACCTCTCGGCTCCGGGGGTGGGGTTTTTTTTCCCCTCCCCTTTGCTCTCATGACGTGATGTAAACGGGCAGAGTAAATTTGTCGAAAACAAAATCGGAGTGTTAACCTTCCACACGCATGCAAGTGTGCATCTGTCATTGTATTAGGTTACAGTAGATACAGGAAATCTTTAGTTAGGATTAAGTTGTACTGTTCAGCCATATGTTCTCCTCCAGCAGAACAGTGTATAATATACCTAATAAAATCATGTTGAAGAAAACCAGATTTTGGACCTTGTCCAAATAAGACAAAACACATGTTTTGTCTTTTGTAAGTGTTCTTGCCATCACACGGGGAAGGAGAAATACTCCTTGTATGGTACCCAGTATTTCATCAAAAATGACATTATTATTTCTTCTGGTGGCGAAGTGACGTTTTTTGGCCTTGCTTCTTAAACGGTGTCGAGATCACGAGCATTTGCTGAAAGCTGACAAACAAAGATTTGCAATATAGTGAGTTAAAAAAAAAAAAAAAGATTTTATTATCTCTAATTCAAACGTAGAGCCTTATCCTGCAGCCCCCTTAATCACATAAGTACTCATTATGCATGTGAGCAATCTGGCCGAAAGGGGTGAGATCTCTGACAAGTAATGACTACTGATGGGATCAAGACTCACAGGATTTAGCCTTTCGTTCTTACTCAAGGCGTGTGCAGAAAGCCTGTTGTTCTCTTAGATATGCCCAGTCAGTTATAGGAATTATCACCGTGAGCCATGACTCTTCCATTAGCGCAACGGCAGCGAGAGCTGATTTACATCGCTGCAACCTCAGCTTCGCACTGACACCGGCTGTAATAAAACTGTTGGGAGAAGCACTGGGAGGGCTACCGGTTGTGTCGGAACTGCGCACGCGTTCAGCCTCTGCTAAGACACCCGAGTATTAATATTATGACGATCCGCCTTTCCTCTTGCCTTTTTAATTTGTTAGGTGGTGTTTTGTAATTTGGATTTTTAAAGTCCTTGGAGCCAAATCGATTTTTGAGACGTACAACCCTTCACACAGGGAGTCCCCAGGATAGCGAAAGCCCTGGGGAGCGACTCCTGTACCCGCACTTAATGCTTCTAGTACCATCTGGTGACAAATGTATGGTTATTCCCTCGAAGGAGGCGTATTTTGACCAGGAAAGCGTAATGCTTACGGATAGCACAGAATTTATTTTTCATTTTGATTGCTTGAAGGATGCAATTAAAAAGCAATCTAACCTGTTGGTTCAGACGGGGGCAGGAAAAGCAGAAGTTATTTTTTAATTAAAGAAGAAATGCTTCAAGAGTATGACTGTGAGGAAGGCGTTCATCTGTTTGCTTTCAGGGTGGTTTTAAACGGTTTGCAAAATGCAATGAGTGTTTGGTCCCTTCCCCCCTTACGAACATACACGTGTATATATATTTAATAGATATTTCTAATACATATATATATGTGTGTGTGATTAGCTTTATGAGCATCTTTCCATTTCTTTGCCTTGGTTTCTCTTCACTCTTTTTACCGCCAGATGGCACTGTGAAGCAGAAAAGAAAATTACTGTGAAATAATGAGTCCAATGTAAAGTAAAATTGGAAATTGAATTATAGCTGCAGAAAAAGGACAGTAGCCTTGAGGTCCTGATCAGTCTGTACTCTTATCACTTTTGTTTGCTGTTCCATGTGTTAGGTTACTGCCGAGTTAATAACAGTGCTTTAGCAGTTCAAGGCTTAGCAGAATTGTACTGGACATGAAATAAAGCTAAAATGAATTTGTGTCCAATATCATTGACATTAGTGCTCATTACTTCTCTGGTGTAATGCCTCAAACCATATAAAATCAATTTTAAAGATTACCCATTATTTTATAAAGGAAATAAAATACATTTCAAACAGCAACAGAGCTGTAAGTGTACTGTAATCTCATGAACAGTTAGTTACTTGTGTTTTCGCTGCTTGGCAGGAAACTTTTGAAGGTACGGCAGGAGGAAAATCTGTGAAACTAAATGCCATCCACAGAATTTGATGTCTTGGTTTTTTTGCCGGGTTACTTGGTATTAGACACGCAAATGTTAGAGTTGCAGAAATGGGCGTCCCCTCATTGTGCTCGTAAGCCTGGGAAAAGCAGTGACTCTAGTTACTCTACAGTAAACTCCAGCATGTTATTTTATATATGTGTGTGTGTATACATACATATATTTGTTTTTAAGAGGAGGTAAAGAGGAAGGAAAAAATTTACTCCCCCCCCACATAAACTATAAACATGGATTTATTACGTGGAATCATACTTTCTTTTACTTTTTGTTGCAATGTTTGCCTTTGTTTGGAATGTACATTTATCAAGAGTCAAGGCTGAAATCCTCTTTTAGTGGCCGATGAATGATGGCTTTTCAGAATGTATGCATGAAGCTGTTGCTGTCAAGGTGTGTAGACCTGTAAATTCTGTGTTTTGAATGTTTATTTTGCACAGCATTTGCTGGCTGCTTTTAGACTATGAAGAAGTTTTTCTGTATATTAGCACACTGCATGCATTGATTTTAGATTATTTGCTATGTTTATTTTTAAGTAAAATGGTGAGAATTTAGATCGGATTAAAAAGGCTTTAGGTATGAAAGCGTGCTTATTTTGAACTTCAGCGAAATCTGGTCCCTCTTAGGCAGAATTTCATATGCACCTGGTCGATCATTAGGCTCATTGCAGACATTTCCTCATTGGAAGGTGTCAAAGTCTGAGTTATTTGCTTGAGACTGTGTGTGTGTGTTCACCTAGGCAAATGAAATATGCATGTACGCAAATATCCTGCATTTTCAGTTAGGTAGCTCTTATTACTTATTTTGATTTGACAGATTTTAGTAGGCTTAGATGAAGCTGGAAATCCTTCAGTGTATTTATTAAGCATTATTATAATGTTGGCCACTTTAGAGAACAGCTTTCAGAATGTATTTGTGTTTTAAAACGTTACAGTCCAAACACACCATTAATCTTATTTGAGAGAAGGAACTAATTGGTTATACTTTTCATTTTAGTCAGAGTACCTATGGAATGCAATATTTCTTGCTGCTCTTACTAGTTCTTACATTAATGTCATCTCTAGTTTTGTACTGCATAGCAATGACTTTTTTTGGTAATTACTGTAACCTGGGTAGAAATAGGTAAATATTATCTCAATGGTTTTGATTTGTTTAAAGAAATTTTAATAATTTTCTGTGGAGCACTGTTTGGCATGGTCATAGGCTCTGACTTCATTACATGAGTAAAATCACATGTACATATAAACAAAAGAGTTCAGTGTTAAACATTCTCTCCTTTAGAGAAATGTTGCAGCAAAGTTGCCTTCCCCCCCCCCCCCCCCCCCCCCCCAAAATAGTGTTGATGATCCTCAATTCTCAGCCCTTGTAAAAGTATCTCTACAACTTTCTGTTACTGGAACATATTTTATTTTGTTTACTCTCACTTGTTCTATGTGAAAACTGTGTGCTATATTTATTTGAAGACTTAATTTAAAATATATATAAACCAATGGTGAAAATGGACTTTTGAAAAGAATAGCTGGAATGACATAATATTTAAGATTCCCTCTAAACTGTTTGCAAGTAAATTTAAATGTGTTCAGTGTTAGCATTTTTATTCTAGCTTAGATACACATATTTGTAAAAGTGTAAATTATTTTGGCTAGTGTTGGCCGTGTTTGTTTACAGGTATTCCAAAGTCCTGACACTGCATGCATCTGAAGTCCTCTGTACACACTTCTCCCCCACGAAAAAAATTTGCTGACTTCTGATTTTTAGAAAAAACTTACCTATTAAAAAAAAAAAATTCTCAAATGGAGACCGAATTTTTGTAAGAGTATACGCCTCCAACTGCCTAAAAATCATTAATTGATCCATGTGGTAATAACAGATGGTTAAATGGAAGAAATGTCCTTGAAGTTATTCTAATAGCAGATGTGCCTAACTATTAGCTTCGTGTTTTTACTCACCTAAAATTCCAAATAATGTAATAAGAAAGTAACATACACCTAATCATTTTAATATGTTCATTACCTTCTGTTACTGATTTGGGATTCATCTGAAAACTTAAAAGCAGGGCATCATTTAGAATTTGTTCTGGTAAAATACTTCAGAATATATGGATGTTCGTGTATCTGTATAAAACCATTTTATTTTCTTTTTCCAGGATCCTACAACATGCATTATTGCTTTCCGACAGTAGGCTTCACCTCTTCTTACAGACCCAGCTGAGCCCAGAAGATATGGAGGCTTGTGTATGTGGACAGACCAAATACTCTGTTGCTGATGCAATTCATAAGTTTGCCTCCTTGAACAGACGTTTCCCTGTAGAAGAGGAAGAGAGAGAAAAAGGAAAAACCGATGCAGACTCTGATTCAGAGAGGTGATTTCTGTATTTCTGTACTTTCTGAGATTATATATACACACATACGCACGCGCATGCTTCACTTTTTTTGTTGATGTAATACTAAGATAATGAAAAAATTAATTGACTGAGATTTTATTGAGCTGTGACAGCTCATCATAGAAGTCTTCACACACACCTCCACACTGAATTAATGAATGCAGTAGAAATTCAATTATCTGCATTCTGATTATGTGAATTTCATTTAGTCAGACTTGAATTATTCGCGTTTAAATTATCTTGCTAAAAAAATATCCAACTGCACTCCAAATGGCTAATTAAAAGTCCAAATTTCCTGTCTCTCTTTGTGACTGGAGATAATTAAAGTTCTCCTCTGTTACTCAGGCTTTGAGTGTGTTGATGAAACCAATTTCCTCCTCTTTTTTTTTTCTTTTTTTTTTTCTTTTTCCCTCTCCCCTTTTCTGCAGGTCATCCTCCCGGCTTGGACCTAGTGATGACAGCGTTTCATGTGGATGTAAAGCAAGCCCAGCTTCTGAAGAATCATGAAAAATCATTCCTGTGTTGCTATTTTAAGGACAGTACAAAGCAGTTTCTGTTCCGTTCACGGGTTACGTGCACGATGTAAATGCGGCTAGCGCGTACCTACAAGACACGTCGTCAATACAACCCTGTGTCCTTATAAAATTTTCAAAACAGGCCTTGGTACTTTTGTTGATTTACGTACGTTGATTTGGGTCTACAAGCTACCTATTGCGTTTAGGTTCTTCTGACTATCAATATTGAATTTGTCATGCTCTGCTGACACATGTGGCAATTAAAATATTTCCCTTAGTGAGTCCATGTCTTGAATCTGGGGGGAGGGCGGGGAAAAAGATACCTTAATTCCTCAGCTTAAAAGTTGGTATATCATATCAAATATATTCAAAGCATCTTTTTGTAATTTGCATCAGAGAAGTTTCATCTTTAGAAGTCATTTGACATTGGTGATGAAATTACATACCCCACAAGGTATTAACTTTTTAAAGTAGCTCAGCAACATCAGCAAAACAACATTTGCACGAACTACACGCTGCTGACAATTTGAGATATAAATATATCTTCCTCTGGTCTTTCTGTAATGTTTATGGAAAGCTTGGAGTTATCATGCATAGGAACTAAAGGCCAAAAATCTTGAACGTGGCTGCTTACAAGTTAGAAATATTAATAAAAACATTTTCTAGGCTTAGTGGAGATTCTCAGTTCCCAGGGAATTATGCCTAGTGAAAAATCCTGGCTGAGGTCTGTTGAAACCAATGGCTGAATTTTGCATCGACCTCGCTAGGGCCAGGATTTCACCCAGCATGTTTAACGGGTAGGCACCAATATTTGACGATGCTGGGGGAGATGTTTTGGTTTAGCAGCTGAAACGGAGAGTATCTCCCTCTCGGAGAGGATGATAATCACCCAGCTGTAACGCTCTGTACGGACGTGGACCTCTCCGCTCTTCGGAGGTAACGGGAGCTGCTGATTTCATTGTGGCTGTAGTTAACACGTTGCAGTATCGACTTTTTTCACAAACAAAAGGCAGGCTTGAACACAACTCATAACCACCAACACTTATTTTGATTAAATGTCAGTTTTGCTCTTTATTGTTAACAGCAGCTGCGTAGTGTCTTGTCCCAGATTCTGTCAAAGGAATATGTTTCACTGTGGTGTTGTGTTTATATTTGACATTTAACGGCTATTAAAAATTGCTGGGGGGGTCTGATCACCCCAGCAAAGCTCCCATTAACTTCAGTGCTGTAGTTACCATCCTAGAAAGGAAGATACATATATATGGATTTTTTTTTTAATAATTCTGTGGATACTTTCAAAAAAGGAGCATTTAAAACCTGTGAATTACAGAAACAATAGATTATTTAAATGGCCAGCTAATAAAAGGTAGCATAGGCATGTGTGGGCATGCTTTTTTAAAGCATCCAGCTGGGAATCTGTGTAATTTTAGAAACAACGTTTTAATAGCCCGAGGATAACATCTCTTAGGTAACTACTTTAAGCCACTGTATTTTGTTGGTGGTAGCACTTTTCTAAGATAAATGTCTGTCCATGTTTCTTTCTGCCGTGTCTTACTGAATTGAACAAATGTATCTATTCACCTTCTCGACTTGTGTGAGAGTTAGCAGCAATGCTATTTTAATGTAAAAGGGGTAACATTTAATTAAAGCAACAGGTTATCACTAAAAGTATCTTACAAAATAGCTGCTATTGCCAGGTGGAGATTTTGATTACTTGACTTTTTTTTTTTAAGATGGCACATTACCAGGAAAATTATTTAGCTAATTTATTTCAAAGATGGGGAAAATACAAAACCAAAAACTGGAATATTGCCTGAGAAAGAGATTAATGTTTTTATTTAATGCAGTGTCACGGTAGTGAGTTTTTATTTTGTTTTAAAAGACTGAGCTAAACTGTTGAAGCACTTTACAATTCTGGCCTACTAACACATCTTCAGTATCTGGCAAAAATTACAGGATTATGAAGTTTGGAGAGCCTTTGTGGCTAACTTTTATTTTTTAATTCTAGGAGTTTGTCTGTATCCCAGTGAGTGTTTTCCAAATGAAGATGTTTCTGAAATAAATATTTGTTTCCTAATAGTTCTGTTGTTGTTGTTTTTTTCATTGCCCTATTCAAAAAATTCCAAGACTACTATAACAAAACTTTCTTCCCAGGCTTGACAGAAACTTGTTTAAATATTTTGAATGTTGCTTGTGTAGTTAGTATTATTGGAATTTTTCTTATGAAAGGGGAAGAAAAAGTATTCTATGCTGTAGTATGTCTTCTTTATGTATCAGCTGTATGTAACTGCAAGTAAATGCTTTAAGAGACTAATTTGGAACACCAAATGTAATTCTTACAAATTTAAACGTAAATAAAATATTTTTAATGTCTTTTGTGACTTCAATGCTTTGGTGATTTTTGTTTTCAACACTATGTGAGATATTTTGATCAGATGATCACTGGTATTTTCATTCTCATTTTTTAGTTTTCAATAATGCTGATATTTCCTGCTAGTTTTTTAAACAGGATAATATCTAGTTTATAATGGCATCTAATTACTATTGCTAATTTTTATCTAATTGCAATAATTCTGCACTCAAAAGGTTTGCTTTATCTGTTGCTTAGAACTTTATGTTCTCATTTTATGATGATTTCTTAAAAGCTTTTAAGTAATCAAATAAAAACGAGTTACTACTTTCTGCCTTGCGTTTTAAACCTGCCAGTAAGGTTTCCTTTATTTCAATATCAATATCCTAATCACTTTATGACTTACCATGTGTAATTACTCTTCAGCTGTTTATATAATGTGTGTGTATACACACACACACACAAACAGAGGGTTGTTTGGGTTTGTTGTTATTACTGTTTTTGTAGAAGAGGTAAAGAAGTGAAAAAACTCCAATGGTATGTGCTGTCAGATTCTACAACATGTAACTTCAGCGTATTCTAAACTACTATTAAGCAACCTGTTACTTACAGTGGTGGTGAAGTATACTTTTAAGACAGACAGATGTCTTTTGGAATGAAAATTTTCATTTAAACAGTAATGTAGTTTTATAAGCATTGAGGAAAACCTACACTCCTAAATGCCCCACCGCGTAACGCGGCAGAATTCTGTGTCCAAGCCTTTCTTTGATGTGTGCTATACTGATTTTTTTGCAGAGCCCTATTTAAACTCTATGAATTACATGTCGGTGTGGTCAGCACCGGGCCGAACAGGACGCTGTGTTCCTGTATCGCCTCCCGCGGTGAAGGCCGGAGCGGGGCTGCGTTCGGGTCTCTCCGTCGGCACCGCGATCCACCCCTCCGGCGGCAGGTTGGCTCGGCCCGTGACAGGCCCGAACAGGGGCAGCGACACGGCTGTTCCCGTCGTCGCGGTTAAAAACTCCCTAAAACGTGTTAAATCACCTCTTTTCCTTCTGCAGTAAAACCTCCTTAGACAGTAACGCAAGTCGCCTTTTAAAACAGAAATAAAACTTTGTCCGTTGTGCTTAACCCC
>NW_010227747.1:51704-77381 GCF_000690775.1 Eurypyga helias | reverse complement strand
GTGCACTCGATCCCCTCATCCAGCTCGATGATAAATACATCACACAGAACTGGCCCCAGTAGTGAGGAGCACCACTTGTGAGCAGCTGCCAGCTGGATTTAAGTCCATTCACCCCCACTCCTTGGCCCCACCTGTACAGCCAGATTTTTACCCAGCAAAAAGTTTGCCTGTCCAAGCCATGAGCAGCCGGTTTCTCCAGGAGAATGCTGTGGGAAATGTTGCCAAAGGCTTTACTAAAGACCAGGTAAACAACATACACAGTCTTTCCCTCACCCGCTAAGCGGGTCATCGTGTAGAAGATAAGGTTAGGCAAGCAGGACCTGCCTTTCATAAACCCAAGCTGACAGGGCCTGATCACCTGGTTGTCCTGTAAGTGCTGTGTTATGGCACTCAAGATGATCTGCTCCATAACCTTCTCCAGCATCGAGGTCAGGCTTGCAGGGCTGCAGTTCCCTGGATCTTTCTTCTGGTCCTTCTTGTAAATGGGTGTCACATTTGCTAACTCCCAGTCAACTGGGACCTCTCCAGTTAGCCAGAACTGCTGATAAAGGATGGAAATGGCTTGGTGAGCACATCCACCAGCTCCCTTATTACCCTTGGATGGATCCCATCTGGCCCTGTATACTTGTGAGTGTCCAAGTGTTCTAGCAGGTTGTTAACCATTTCCTCTTGGATTATGGGGAGCCATTCACCTCAAATCAGCCCAATTCCTGTTGGAAGCCCTTGGGGAGGTCCTCATTTGCCATCCATGGCGGGGCCTGGGAAGATGCAGTTATTACTCATACCATCAGAAATCTTATTGACTGAGCAACATTTAAGTGTCTGGAACGAATAATTGTTAAATTATGGTGAGCTAAACACGGAAAAAACCCACAAGGAGCAGCAAGAGCATTAAGGGTACCATCTAATGGTTCTGTGGGTGACCACAATTCTTCCTCAGTCTTTTCTGGAAATAAATTTTCCAGCAAAGCCACACAGCTACAGACCAGTTTTGTTCTAAAGGTAACACCGAAATATCACAAAATAATTCCCAGGGGATATCCCTTTCCTCTACCTACTGCGACTGCCTGGTGCAGCACCGAGCTTCAGGGCGACTATGTCACCTTACAACTTCAGCGGGTGTGAGTTACCCACAAAAGGTCATTACCCGTGGGCGGTGGGGCTGAGGGCGGCAGCTGGATCACCACAACGGCGATGACATTTATCACCCCGCTTACATACGGCAGTGCTCAGCGTCAGCATCCTTCTGGTCACTGGCACTGGACAGCCCTGAAACGCCGCAATGCTGCGTCCTGGTGGCGCCGGTCCAACCACCTCATGTGGTTTCCTGCACGCCACTTTCAAATCACAAACCATGGAAACATTTTATCTCTAGTTGCAGAATTATATCACTGTGAATAGCATATCCTTCCTAATTAATAGTTGTGGTAATGCCAAGAAAATTATGAAAGCTTGGGTCCCTCTAATCATCCAGTCAGCCTGACATTTTCCCAAATTTTCATACATCGTATTTCAGCAAATAGCACTACTTCTCTTGTCCTTCTCAATACTTTCTGGAATAATTTCGGGTAAAGTTCTTTAACTTAGAATTCTGACTTCTTTATTCTATTTCTATTCTAGTTCTATCCAAAGATAACCTGTCAATAAATTGCAGGGGCATAATATTAAAAATCCAGAGAATTGAGTGAATATTCAAGAGGGAGGACAAACCAGTTTGCCACAAAAACTATTAATTAATGATTTAATGTAACCCAAACTTATCTGAAAATAAGATTTGTGAATTTGAAGAAGAAGAAACATGGGGAGTTTAAAGTTTTAAAACAGAGGCTAGGATGAGATTGCTTCATGTTTATTAAAGTGTTTCAGCCTTGCCATGCATTTTTAATATTTTGGTACTTTCCCTGAACTGGGAATTTGGAAACTAGAATGTGTTGGTTTCTTTGGTTAGCTTAATTTTTTTTAACAAGCCCATAAGAAAACCCAAATTAAATGAAATTAATTTAGGAAAAAAACCCCTACAAACAAACAAACAAACCCCTACAAACAAAAAAAAAAACCCTACAAACAAACAAAAAAACCCAAGCAAAAAGAAAGAAACCTCTAACCAAAAATTCATCACTATTAGAAAATGCTTCTCAGCCCACAGCTCCCTTCCCAGCCCTGCACTAGCAGCCGTTGCAGCACTCCTGCGGGTATGGGGAATCCTCACTGGAAACATCTGACTTCCTGCCTACACAGTTTTTTTGGGTTTTATTTGCTGAGGTTGATTCATATTTGTATTTTCACACAAAGCACATGGAAACAAGTATTAAAGCCTCACAATTCTTCCCAAAATGGAAGTCTTACTCCCTGCCAGCCTTATTCACAGTGCAGTAGGTTGCCATGTCAGAAACTCAAGCTTCAACAGGCGTCGGCAGCCTCTCCTTACCTCAAAGGGTCTCAGTATTTGCGTGACATCCTGAAGCAAGTAGGGGCAGAAATTAGGACCCACATCCACTAGGTTTGGGATCAACAGGGAAAAGTGCTCAGTGAGACAACAGCCTTTTAAATCACCCCATTTGGTGCACAGTGTCTGCAGCACCCCAGCATTGCTGCCAGAGCCCGGCAGGTCTGCCGCTTGTGTCAATCACTGCAGCTCTACTGGTTTCGGCAGAGCCATACTGGTTTACACCAGCTGAGGACCCAGTTCGAGTCACATGAACTCATTGCAAAAAAATGCAAAGGAAGGTGAGGGGGACGGACACTGGAAAAGTTTGCTTTTGTTTCTAAAGAACATGGGCGGCTGGTCAAGGTGCACTAAATTGCAGGCTTGCTGCCCTCCCAACGCCCTGCCAGCATCATCAGAGCAGTGGGCACAGCTACAACAAACCCCACAAAATGACAAGGTAGGTGAATGTTGGCAAGATGAGGGTAAGCATTATGGAAATAGCTCAGCTGTCTGTAGTTTCTCTTATGGGAAAGCTGAATAAGCATGCTGGCCCAAAAGAGATCCTCTGACCCCCTTTTTTTCTCAGCAGTGTTTCCATGCTAACAGCTCGGAGACTGCTTTGGGATATAGCACAAGATATGCTGCCTGTGGCCTTAATAACAGAGGTGAGTATATTGTGATAGTTAATTGTGTGACGACTAATTGGTAGGAGATGTGCTCTGAAAAGACTGTAAAGGTCCTTCAGCTCCCTCTGAATCCTCAGCCTCGTGCTATACCAGCAGCGACTGACACTGCCCACCTGCAAAACTGTCACCCTCTTCCCTCCTCAGAACTGTGCGCCGTGTTCACAGCTGTCTTGAGGGTTCATGGAGAAAGTAATTCAAGAGAAAGCGCTGTGACAAAATGTGAAACTAGAATTTCTGAACTAAGAAGTTGCTATTTCTCTCAGGACAGGCTGAAATTTCACGGGGGCATGCTGCGTGAAAAGATGGCAAGGAGACAACCTTTGGTTTCACTTTTTGCAAATCTCTATTTGTACCTTGTTGGCAACTGAGCACCTCCTAAGGCTTGGCATATGGTATCATCTGAAGCACAAAATAAAAATATTGCACCCATCTGTACTCCTACATGTTTCTGCGAGCCAATTTCTACACTCACAAAAGCAGATTATTTTAACATTACATCTTTAAAAAAAAAAATCCTTAAAACTACATTGCAAAAAAAAGTGTTTTCCATTTTGTGTATCTAAAGTACTTGGTCAGAAGAAACACTTCCAGAGAGAATTACATTTACTCTTGGGCTGTTATCCAAGATGTTGGTAGGATGAATGGGCCCTAACATGGAATTAAATGTAATTAATGCCTATGGCAAAGTTCCTTTACATTCTCATGAAATAAAGGAGAATTCATCCCTCATGTAATAAGCCTATTCAAGATCATTAACTGCATTAGTTACTAATGCTCTTTAGTCATATAGCATCTGTCAGCTCTTTTAATGGTCCAGAGTCCAGGCCAATTAGAGAGTAAGACTGAAACAACTAGAGATAAACTTTCTTTGAAAGTCCCAGTTTCTCTCTGCCGTCGCCTTACCGTAAGAAAGTGCTTAACTGGAGCAGGCACGCAGCCAAATCCCATCTGGGGAAATTCCCGCATCACAACTTATCTATTTAATTCCAATGGCACTATTTTATAATGGCCCTTCCTGTTCCTTTCTCTTTGCTTCTCAACCTAGCTCTGCTGAAAAAGCGCCAGCTTTTCTTGTTTGGATTTAACATCCCAGTCCCCCCAAATGACTGGACAGCCCCCTAGCCTTTGAAAACTCTGGGTTATTTCTAGATGAGTAAGTCAACAACAACTTCTGGGGAAGGCTTATCTCGCCAGCTATAAACTCTTTTCCTACCTGACCCTCCTGAGAACAAGACGCATTGGCTGCTCATAATTCACGTAGATGTTCAATGTTTCATGACAAAGAAAAACATGCCGAATTATTTTTATCTCCTCTCCCGGAATAAATCCCTGCACAGTTCATTTCCAGGCATCCATCACTTCACACCAGAGGCAGGGCTTTGGTAACGAAGGGAGATCTAAGGAGAGAGGCCTCCGGAGCATTAACTTGCTCCGAGTGGGACAGAAGCAAAGCAGGACTGCATTCCACCTCCAGAAGTCAAACCTTGCCACGGTACCTTTAAAGCGAATATTTACCAACTCATGCTCACACCATTCACTTAATTAAAAAGGGCTATAAGCAACGTTGTTCTCTGCACTGGAATGGATCTGTCTGGAAGTGTTGGATACCAAGGACAGATAGGAAACATAGCACACATTGAAGAGAGCTGTGGGAATAATTTCAAGCAAGTATTTAAAATACAATAAATTTTGCTTCCATCTGCTCAACAATGGTCATGAACTGAACTGCAAATTGCTTCAGCTTATCTAATTTTAATCACTCATCATTGCATCAAATGATTCTTGGTCTGTAAATTATGTAGGTTCATGTAAATAATGGAAACCCAGTCTGTGTTGAGCAGCCCTTAGCCCTCAGTGATATATTGTTGTTCCAGCTTTCTGAAATGAAGTGTATCTACTAAATGCTTTCAGAAAGTGTCCGTATAAAACCAAAATGTTTTTTGTTGCTGCAGAGCCAGTATTCAATATTTGGCATAGGTGTAGAGGACATATCTCTTTATCTGGGTCATCTTTGTATGGGCTGTTAGCATGAGCCAGGGAAACACAGTTAAAAACCAGCACGTATTAGGTCTAGCAAGAAGCAACACTTGAAGCAGGTTGGTCTCAATCATTGCTAAACCTTGAACTGTCAGACAAGTGGAAAGCAGTCATAGTGAAATATTATTCAAAACACACATTTTCATAGGTATAGGCCATGTCAAGGGTGTGCTTTTTGGCTACCAGCCTTCTTATTAATACGTCTCAAAGAATCAGAGGTAAACTTTGATAAGATACTAACATGCAAGACAGCCTGATAAAAAGTGAATAAGCAAATCAAAGGGGAAAAGTATCTTTAGTCAGAACTATGAGTTGAATTTGGTCAGATAAAAGCTTGCAATAGTGTTTGATTACAGACAGTAACACAACTCTGCCAAAATGACAAGAGATCTTAGCTCAGGGTTCTTGTGAAAAGACATTTGCTCTTGGTTGTTCAAAGTCCGCACAGAGAGAGACCAATTGACACAACCATTTAGGATGTCAAAATGCCCCATTCAAACCTGAAATAAACGCACTGATTGGGGGGGGAACCTCCCCTCCCCCTTCAAAAAGTTATAATTCAAATAAAATCAAGGCATGAGACAAAATGAGATTGAAATTTGCCATAGGCTTTGCTGAGCTGTATTTGCACAACACTGCAAGCTGAACTATGCTGATTTTGATAAAAGGCTGCTCCTGCAACCTGCCACATGATTAAAAACAGAGCTGCCTTGGGTACAACAGGCAACAAGTCAAGGCCTGGAGGACCCGAAGAGATCCATTGGACATAGCTCAGATTTGAGAGACTCAGTGCTGAGTCCCCCTTTCAGAAATGCAACTGTGGGAGCCAGGGGTGGCCAAGGCTGGAGATAGTGATCCTGCAGAGAGATGTGTGGCCCCAGTGTAAGTGACTTTAACCCTGGGCAGCCCTGCAGGGACCAGGACCCAGGCTGCCACATGCAGGGACAATCAAAGACACCAGGAGCCCCACACTTTCTTCCATCACACCCCAAACTCCCAACTCTAGAGAGATCCAGATCTATTTAGGACTTGATTTTTATTCCTATAGAACCTGGAAATCCTGGCTTTCAAGGCAAAGCCAGGGCAGCAAGAGCTCCCATGCTCCCCGCTGCATTGTGCCAAGCCGGAGCCAGCATCCGCTCCCACAGCCCATCTCCCTGTGCGTGCTGGCATCAGGATTACTCCGGAGCCACAGCTCCCTGTTGTCCTGGCAGCTACTTATGAAATTGGCACTGTCCTCAGCCTCCCAGCTGCTATTATTTATTTCATTAGTAAACATCATGTTTCAGTACTTTTTTTAAAAAGTAAATTTCCAGATTCTGGGAAATAAGAATAAAATCTAATTAAATCAAAACTTTCACAAGATTTCCCATGAACCAGAAATCATGCTTGCTTGCCTTTTTTCATCAGTACTTCAGAAAAAAAAAAAGGCCTTCTGTGCTGATCTTGGACAAATGGGAGTGGAGCTTGTAAAGCCAGTGGTTACACTTGAAAATTTAGACTTAGGTTTGAATTTCACTCTGAATCACTCCATCTTCTTAAATGTCTTAGATAATTTTTATAAGAATGAAAAGTCAAGCTTCAGAGGCTTTTAAGACATTTAGTGCAGATATTTAAAGCAACATATATATATATTTTTTTTTTGAACCTGTGTGAATTCATCCTACCAGCTGTCAAAAGTGTCTGTAAGAGACTTTGGAGGTTCAGTACTAAGAATTTTGAGGTTTATTCCCTGGGGACATTCACTGTTCCTCAAATACAGAATTTGCAAAATGCATGGAAATCTGACAGAAAGGAAGAAGGAAAAAAAATTAAATTAACATTTAAATGAGTTTTAAAGTCAAACAGAAATTGGTTCGGGTACCAGAACCATCAGAATCCAGCCCTCAAGAATAGTTTGCCCTGGTGGGCACCGGGCAGTGACAGCAGAAAGACAATGGGCACAAGACTGGCAAACATTAAGGGGTGTTTAGCCAGGTGCTTGTCCTGCTTTCAGTGATCATATTTGAAAACTGAGAATAATAAGCATGCTGACTGTAGGACAAAAGCACATGCCAAAAAGAAAGGGATAGTCTGATGAAATTCACAGGTGGGCAAGCTCATCCTTGTGCTCAGAGGGCGATCAGGCTCTTCCAGTCAGCCTTGTAATCAGGAAAATTAAAAAAAAGAAAAAAATGGGGCCTACAAGGGAGCTGGGAGGGGACTTTTTACAAGGGGCTGTAGTGACAGGACAAGGGGTAACCGGTTTAAACTGAAAGTGGGGAGATTTAGATTGGATATCAGGAAGAAGTTCTTCATGGAGAGGGTGGTGAGGCACTGGAACAGGTTGCCCAGAGAAGCTGTGGATCTCCCCATTTTCCTTTTTTCTTTTTTTTTTTTTTTCCAAACCGAGCATTGTGCATGCCCCATCCCTGGAAGTGTTCAAGGCCAGGCTGGATGAGGCTTTGAGCAACCTGGTCTAGTGGAAGGTGTCCCTGCCCATGGCAGGGGGGTCGGAACTAGGTGGTCTTTAAGGTCCCTTCCAACCCAAACCAGTCTATGATTCTAAGTAATGCTGAACTGGTTTTTAACACACACAGATATTTACGCACCCTTTGCAACAGGTGCCCCCATGTTGGCAGGGACAGAGAAAGTGTGAAGACACACAGAGATAATACAGTTCTCCCATGGCAAATACCTGCCGAAACAGCACTACATCAGCTGATGTAGCTGATGTGTCCCTGACATACAGCAACACCACGGCTGCGACAGCGTGTGCACAACCAGTGCCGTAAGCACGCGGCAGACGTGGCCGCTTACCAGGGTGGCTGGCCCCAAGCTCTCCCACCTTTGCCTTGTATTCCAGGACTGGCACCGGGCAGCCTGCACCGAGGTTGTGGCACAGCCCGGCTGAGCTGACAGCTGTTTTGCAGCTGGAATCACACTTCAAAACTTCACTGGCCCCTCTGTTAGCTGCAGTCATCCTCTACCCAGCCTCCCCCAGGAGTGGAGAGGGACTCAGGCCTCAGTGAATCGAAATCCGTGGATGTACTCCTCTGCTTACCCAGCTGTGCAAACATGCAGGTTTTGATAGAGGTATCACAGTTCATGCCCCTCTGTCACATGGAGCCAAGTTCAGCCCTAATTTAAGATTTGACAACATGCAGTGCTGTAGTGTGACGACATCAGCATTGGCCTTGTGACATGAGATGGTTAGATGGAGCCCCCAGTATCACCAGTTTAAAATACTATTCTATGATCACTGCAATATTGTATTTTTTGGTTTTGGTTTTTTTTTTTTTTTTTAAAAAGGGATGAGTGATCATATATCCCCTCTCAAACGAGCAGCTGAAGCCTAGTTTCTGAAACACTCGCCTGAAGAGCACTGACACGGTCACTGTATGCCGATCAGCTGGTGAGACTGACCTTACTAATTTTTCCCTCCATGTTAATGTATCTAAACAGTATTTTACCTGGATGTCTTTGGACATCCAGCAGTACCTAGCCCAATTATAAGTGCAGCTGCATTCACACCAGACAACCCATCAGGAGAGGAAATGCAACTCCCTAACCCCAGCCCATCCCATTAACTTCTCTCATATCCCATTTTTCCTTTTCTGTTGTTTGACTCACAGAGTCAAAAAGCCATGACCTCTGGCACAAAAAAATGTGTGCAAGAAAAATGATACCACAGCATTTTGACTCTCTGCGATAGCTGAGACTATCTTTTCAGAACCATAAAAAAGAGAGAAAGGACAATCAAATAAGAAACTGGAAGTAAGATGGGGAAGGGAATGGCAACATCAGCATGGGAGGGCGAGCGAAGCCAGGCGAGCCTCATGAAAGCTACAGAGGAGCAACTCCCAGACAGTGGTGAGCCTGGAGGCAAACATCCCAAGGAAAGAAGAGGCAGGAAGAGCAGACATCCCCCAGCACAGGGAGTACCGGTGGGTGGAGAGCCAAGGAGAGATTTTTAAACACTGATTGTATTCCATATTGAAGCGTAAAAGAACAGCGAGTTAATGAGAAGGGCTGCCTGAGGCCTCTCCCATAAATCAGTTGTCTCTGGCGGGGGAGGAGAAGAAGAAAAAGACACCCCTCCACAAACAAACGCAACAACAAGAGATCCAGATTTTTCCCACACTTAATAATGTTTTACACAATTACAATAAAGGATCTCCAGGGAGTGCGGTTGCTTTGGAACGCCAAGACATGTACTTGAAAAGAGCAGCTAAACGAAATTGTAATAGAGATCCAGCTTTTGTACTCCAGAAAAAAAAAACCACAAATATATGTATAGGAGAAGCTTTTAAAGAAACAATCCTTTAAAGACAGAATGAGTGAAAACAAACAAAAGGGAAATGTATTTTGAAGCATCAGTGGTAACCTGCTGAGAAGGCTGCTACAGAATTAACTTAGTTATTTACATTGTTGGGTTCAAATACCTTGTAGGTCTTCAGTGTGACTATGCACGGTGAATTTTATTTAGTGAAATACATCAGATTTTATTCAGAATAAAAAAAATAAGAAAAAAACCTGAATGACTTGTCACTCACACCCAGCCTCCTTGGGTAGACACACAGTGACATGGTATCTGTCTGCAGTGGATGAAGTGGGGAAGAAACTGTGATAACTAGAGGCAGCTCCAGACTTCAGAAGTTGGCAGTAGTCCAAGTAAAGACTTAGATTTAGGACCCAAATGTTAATCACACCTCTGTGAAGCAACTGACCATCTTTTTGAGTAAATCAGACTAGTTTTACAGGTGTTTAATATAATGGCCTGAATTTCACCAAAACTGGAGAGGGGTCGTTTCTTTCAGTTCCTGGCCCTGACGCAGTTTTTTTTTGTAACCAGTATCTCAGAGGCTTGCTTTGCTTTGCTAAAATGGTGATGATAATGCCTCTTTAGTTACAAGTGCTTTCTCCATGTGACCCCCTTGTGACACTAGGTACTGTAAATACACAGACTTACTAACCATATGGAATCCTTATGATTAATGACAACTTATTAAATGCAGTCCATATGAGTTCTGCATTGTTATTTAGACATTAAAACAATAATGTCTAACGTAACCCAAAACACATATAAGGCAACATTGCTTTTTGTTAAAATAAGATATTTAAAATTTGCATTGAAAACACACTAGCCAAAAAGGCAGCACATCCCACCCTCGCAGGTCAGTGCAGAAACAAACGTGTGACCCTTCCTCTTCTGAAAAGCCACATTTCCACCCCAGTCCCACATCTTCCCATGCCCCACAGTGGAGCAGCCCCAGGGGACAAATGCTTTGAAAAAGAGGGATGGAGGGAGCCCTCAGAGCTGCCCCTGTGCCCGTGGAGGAAGAAGCTAAAGCTCAGGCGAGCTGGCCCACGACCCCTCCATGTACAGATGCACCGTATGAGGAGGCACCAGATGACATCCCCAGTCAGGTAAGGCATTTGGAAGCCGGCTCAAATCACCTGCGGCTGATCACGGAGGTCCTCTGCCCTATTTTGTGAAGTGCGGCGTCTCGCTAGGGGTGTAAGCTACTGGGTTTGAGCTCCACACTGTAATTGAATTTAATGGCAGAGCATCTTAAAGACTCTCCAGAAGAGGGGAACTGCATCTTATTTGCATTTACAGGAGTTTCTCTCCTGTAAAAGGGATTAAGGGTGACTAGTTCAGAGGAATCCCGCCTGATAAGTCTCTGGTTGCTGCTGAATGGAAACATAGAGCACTCCTGCATAAGAATTAGCAGGTTGTCGGCCTCGTGGGAGAAGTTAATTTAAAAAAAAACCAATAACAACAACAACAAAAAACCCCACAACAAATAATGAAACAAAACAACAAACCACAACACCCTGACTAACTTAGTGCTAGGATTTCATGCCTCGCTCTCTTATTTTTACTTCTAAGACACCAGCAACACACTGAGCCACAGCAGGCGTGGGAAACTTTGCTCTTGGTTGTGCAACGTCACCGCTCTCCTGCATCGTGATCTTACGAAATTCACAAGTATCACCAAACTGAACAAACACCGTATTTCTGAAAGGCCGTCTTATATTATGTAAACAAACTGCTTTTAGTCCCAGAACAAGAGATTGTTGTGTAAGATTATGGCTCATCATTGCATAGTTCAGACACCACTGATCTGATGTGATAGAATTTCTGAGCAAGAAGCAAAGCACTAATAATAGTGTCATTAAAAAAAAAAAAAAGAAATTAGCCTGATTTTTACAAAGAGTTCCACTGCTGGTGAAGTCTGGGAACCCAGAGTCTCTCTCAGAAGTGGGTGATGGGAACGGGATTCAGTCTTGGATTACTTCCCATTCTTTCAAGCTCATCTGTGGCAAGCGTAGTGTTCCAGTGTCTTGGATACAAATCCCCTGACCCTTACTTTGACTTCAGCGTTCTGAGATGCTGTGAGCTTTGGTCAGGTTCACCCCCAGAGGAACCATTTTTCAGAGTGATGGCTTGGTTTATCTCTTACACAGGGCACTTCTTTTTGTTTGAGCGAGCTGCTTCTCTCCAGGGTAAGCGGGGGGAAAGGAGAGAGGCAATGGCACTAACATTCACCCCTGGCAATGAGGTGGCACAGCTTTCTTGGAGGCAGGGCTGTGGCGCAGCCGGAGGAGAAGAGCTGAAGCTTCCTCAAGCTTCCCACACCCTGTTGGCACAGGCTGTGCAGAAGACCTGCCAAGGAAGCGTCACCCTCTGGGTGTCCCAGCCAGCTCTCTCCACCTCGGGGGCTGAAGCTCAGCTCTTGGGTACAGCCAAATAAAGGTTGCTCCAGGTGCCAACAGATTCCAGGCAATGAAGGCGGTATGTATAGAGGGCTGCCTTCACCCACCAGCTGGAGGGGAACACAGCAGCCATTGACACTTATTATAAAGTATGTAGTATTTACCCAGAAAGCCCTTATGGCCTTTTGCTCAAACACATGCGCTCTTTGGTTTCACATTAATACACGGAGAGATACAGGTCTCTTGAGGCATGCGTGTAATTTAAATAGCTGGCTTGAATTTTTCTTCCTGAAATACAGAAGTCCCCTGATCCACCCTGGGGACAAGTACCTGCAGTTTCAGTTCAAAAGGCCAAGTGCCTTTTAGTCCCCAGCAGCAGCATCTAGCACTGCTGCCAGGTGGGGAGGGGGCTGGCTGCTCCCCAGAGTAAGCTTCCAGCCTGGGCTTCAGGGGCCAATTAGCAACTGGGGACGAAGATAAAGGAGCTGGAAGGCATATGCACTGAGGAGGAGTGATAGCAGGGTTACAGGGCTCTACCAGGTGTACTTCTGACAGGAAACCATTCATTCACAGGCCCCTCATGGTGGCCTTCATCTCTCTGTGGGTACACAGCTCTGCACACTGGCCCTCCCTTTCTCACCTGCTTTCATCCTCATTCCAGAGGCTACATCCCCGCTCCTTCATCCCTCACCCTTGCTCCATTCTTGCCCCTCCGTCTACATCCTGTCCTCTGTCTCCTTCATCTCTAATTACCATCACACGCTATCCCTAACTCTACTACCCCATTTGCCCAAAGGCTGGTCACTTCACTTTGCCCTTTCCCATCTCTTTCCCCAGATCAGAAGCTTTAGTCCTTCTCTTTACACCCAGTCACTGTACGTATGAGTTTTTATAGTTTCCTGTCATCACTGACTACTTTTATTTTGCTGGGACTGACTCTGAGCTCTTTCCTCCCTTTAGTTCAAAGGCACAGCTATGATTCTTTCACACATGCTTCTTTCTGGCTTCTCCTTCCCAGCATGAGGTCTACCCTGCCCACTATCAGTCCTTGCTCACATCTGACACCTCTTTTCTCTGTTCCCTTTCTCATACTACTAATGTCTTTGGTAGGTCCCATGACTCCACAGACTTCCCTCCACTAGTAGCCTGTCCTACCCTCCAGCTGTCCTGACAGCTCCCTACCTAGAAGAACACAGCATCTCTGACTCTAGATCCCTCACCAGAAAGCCCAGCTTTCTCTTCATCACCTCTGACTCATCACTACACTCTCCCATCTGTCTCCACTTCTCTCCCTCTCTTTACTGGAAAGTGCACCAGTTTCCCAAGACAGAAGATGAACAAGAAGCCCACACACTCTTCTGCCACTCTTGGTTCCACTTCTGTGATGGCACCATGAGACAGAGTACAAGGGAGATGAGTTTTGTTGGTGGCTTATCAGCATGTGACCCCTCCCTTAAATTATCTGCTGATTTCCTTTGAAAACAATCATGCCTCTTCCAACATTTTTCTTTTCACATTATTAATGCACCTCAGTCTTTCCGCTACTACTAGTTTTTTAAACCTAGCTCCCTCTCTAACTGTTGACTGGTCCCTTTTTTCCCTTCCATCTCTGAGGCCATCAAATTCACCATTTTCAGTGGTTCCTTTCTTCCAGCCTCATTCTAGACCCTCTTCTAACAATTTTCTGCTATGGTAACTCACTGGATATGCTTCTCAGTCTCATTAAATGAGCTCACCAAATGAGGCCTTCCAAGTCTTCATCCAGCCAACGGTTTCTCATATACTACCCCTTTACCTTGAGTCCTCTGTCATTTCTCTCCCTAGATTTTAAGTTTCTTTTAGCACATGAAAGGAGGGCCCATCCCATACGTAGCCTTGTCTTTAATCCTTCTTTATCTTAATTCTTGTGGGCAACCTCACCTTCACCAAGCAGAACCTCAAGGGATAGAAGAGACCTCAGGCAGATGTCTGGCCCATCCTTGGTAACAAGCCAGGCCCAGCTATCATTTATGAAAGGTTTTTGACTACTTAGGTCTAAACAACCTCCAGTGACAGAGGCTGCACCAGTTCTCCAGCTAATTTATGCTGATTTTGCTATTCAGTCTGATTTGAGTTATTCTTGCCACAATTTAAGTCTGGGGCTTCTTGCCCTAATGATCACAGACAATGAGAATGGATTATTTTCATCTTAGCAGCACCCTTTTATGTTACAATACACTCTCTCATCCTTCTCTTCTCTAGACTAACCAGACCCAGTTCATACATGACCATTTTTGTCTAATCCCCATTCACCCATGCTGTTTCCTCTGGTCTCCACTCAAGCAGCATATCTTTCTTGAATCACAATTCAAACACAGCTTTACTAGTGCTCACTAGAGCAAATGGGTTAGTTCAAATGGCCTGCAGACTACCTGTTGATCCACATAGCCCATTATGATGCTTGCCTCTTCCAGAGTAGCATAATATTGCTTCACTTTCTTCCAATTTAACTTCTGGAGCCATTTTCTGAAGAAATGCCAGCTACATGGCTGCTTTATTCTCAGCTAAGCCCAGTACTTTACACTGGACCTTGTTGAACAGCATCCCATTTTTCACCTGGTTTCTCCAACACTGTTGTGTTATTTGGGATTTAATCAGGTTGATCACAGGCCCCTGTAGCTCACTGAGGCCTCTTGCTATGTCCAGCTTATACAGAGTCTGTCTACCATCTTTTTAAATTATGTGGTCTCCCACTCACCCAGGCAGCTAAAAATCTCCTTTCTGGGCTTTCAATATCTCATGTCTAGACAACATCTACTTCTTTAGGCTTAATAAATAAAACTTTTTCTACTTTCACACATCCCAAGTATTGCCGGAGAGATGGTCTTCCTCGTCAGCGCTCTCACCTTGGTACACCCTGTCCCTGGTGAGTTCCCCCCACCTTCTCTGCCATATCACACCATCAGCAGCTTGTCACCACTTCACACATCATCCCTCATTCGCTGCTGAGAGCTTCCAGCCTACACTGCGCTTGGCCAGCGATGTCCTTTCCATCTTCAGCTTGCCACATTAGAAACGAGCACTTCTGGGTTTTCTCCTAAGTTCCCGTTATGCTTCATGGCAGATTTCCAGAAACAGCAAAGAAGCTCCCAAGAACTTCATTACCCTCTTCAAACTCTTCTTAAAACTTCTTCTTTGTCAGTAAGGCTGAAATAAATAAATGCAGGCAAGAACACAACAATAAATGCTTGGTGTGCTGAGAACACTGAATACCCTCCTGACTGGCTGTGTCCTCTTGCTTCCTTATTGCCCCCTCATCTCGCTCCTACACCCGCTGGCTGCTGTCCTGTACTTCTGTCACACGTGTTTTTGGGAAGGAGCCTCTCTCTCCCATACGTAGCTGTACAAGACCTAGACCAGTGGTGCCTCAGTTTCTGACTGGTGTCCGAGACACAATCTAACAACAAATACCCTGAAGTCATGGCAGACCATACTGGAAAGTTAATCTTGATAGCAAGTGCCTGCAAGTTGTTTGCATTTGACCACAACTTGGCACTCCCTAGGTTAGCACCGTGACTATATCAGTTCATTTCCCAGTAAGCAAATCTGTTAGAAAGGCACCAAAAGCAGCTCTCAAAGCAAGTTTCATGGCTTTTGCCACACCACCCTGAAGTGAGAGGAAAATTTGCTTTCTAAGGTGCCCCCTTTGGTGTGAAGTAAAATACCTGTGGAGGGGAGTGGAGGGAAAGGGACGCTCTCATTCAAGGGATAAAGGGGAAACACCAGTTTTCAAAGCCACCAGGCACGGTACTGTCAAGTAGAAAGCACATAAGGGAATAAAGCGGTACACCATACGTAACCCTTTTCTGGTTTCAGCTTGAATCAGTACACACCAGTTAGTGACTGAAAAATTTTGCGAAATGTGAAAACCACCCCTCCTTCCGTAGGAGTTGTACTAGCCCTGCACACCTATACCTCTAAATAAAGGACAGAAAGCAAACGTGTTTTGAAGAAGGACACAGTTAGTAAGAAAAAGCCCTCTGTATGTCGCAGGCAGCTCACAGCAGTAGCAGCACCGGCGATGCTCAGAAGGGAGTGCTTTGTATTCGTGTTTACATATTGATTGTTTTGAAGCTTCTTGCAGTTCCAGGAATGGAAGACTATAAAAAAATTATATATATTTGTGGTTTGGCACCCAAAGAGAGCTTCAACTCATGCATCATTGCCGGTTGCCAACATCTGCAAATTATTACATGTTGGTTTTGTTTCGGGGTTTTTTTTTTAAGCCTCAAACTGCAAAACTAACGTCACTCGCTGGTCGCACCTACTGCCAAGCAACAGGGTGGAATTTTGGTATGGGAGTTTTGCCAGTGCACCAAGTTTACTAATAAACACGATTTTATGATAATAGTTCTCCTCTCTGCTGCTGTTCTATAGGGTAAATGCTAGCTAAATAAAACTCAGGAAGAAATGTAAGTTTCTGTTCAAAACTTACTAGTGAATAAAGAACACTGAGATTTATTTTTAAAACAAACTTACGCTGAAAATGTACCGGTACCCTGGTATGATGACACTTGGCTTTGTCAAAGGAGGAAAATAATCTGCGTGGATGATTTTGGAACCATATGTGTGAGCAGTGGGGAACAGTCTGTCAAAGTGTAGAGTCCTCGTTCTTGCTGAAATATTTGGCAATGATCTGTACATGGAAAATCCGATGCCAAGAAGAGTTCACCGCATGCTTACACAAGCCCAGCAGATCTCATGACTGACACACGGGAGTGCAGATGTGTGTCGAAGGAACCATCCTTAACCAACATCTGTCCCTGGCACAGGTGAGAAAGAAAGCACCATCCTGAACAATCAAGCCACAGCTGCCAGGCAGCAGCGAATATTTGCTCAAAATGCATCACATGGCGTCAAGTCACTGTGGCAAACACCATCAACTTCAGCAGCTGTAGCACACATTTTTTTCTTGCCTATAAAAGGCAAAGATGTAGGCAGACAGGAACAGCATAACACTAACTTTCCCCTCTTCTCAATGGTCTAATTTCAAGAACACAACAGCAAACTCCACCACGGCATCTGTGCTTCATATAAAGAACAGTACCCCGTGAGACGCAGTGTTTATTTGCAGAGAACAGGCATGCTCATAACACAGATGGATAGCCAGAATTTATTTAGATTGGCATAGAAAGGGAGATAAAAACCCACTGTCTAATAAACCAAAGTTCAATCCCTTCATCTTAAACTGTTAAATTTCAGACTCCTTTGTCTTCACTGCCATTTTAGCTTTACTTCAAATTGAATCTGTCTGCAGCACAGGCATAATGTTAGTCTGGCATGCCCATGGGGTACACTGAAGCAAAACCACTATTGTGTTATGAATTCATGCCCTTGTTGATTTTGTAACTGCTTTCCAGTACAAATTAACCCTAAACCATCAACAGGTCCAGAGCAATGAAGGTTATTGTTGCTGTACCACGTGCATGCAACATGCCTATGGGAAACTCCCAAGCCACAACAAAAGGTCCACAAAGAAAAAAAGAGACATGCAAGCTTGAAAAACCCGTGCTTTGTAAGCCACAGGGAAACAGTTGAATCTGCTGTGGGTGAAGACAGATCTGCCAGAAACAAATAGGCCTGCATGGCCATGACCTAGCCAACAGAACCCAGGAAAGGTCTGAACATCAAGAGGCAGCACTCCTCTTCAGGAATATCAGTTAATTAAACCTAGACCCGGACAGTGGAGGAGTGGTCCTCACCACACTTGCTCTGCAACTGACATTTTGTCCATCTAGTTTCAGCGTGGATTTCTCTTTCTCTCTCACATGCAAAATGAATTACAGGTCAGCACAAACACTGTCAGATGCCTTCAAATCTCCCAGTTTCCGAATCCTCCTTTTTAATGCTAACATGATTTTGCATCATAAGCTAAGCTACTTTTTCAGTGAGGTTTTTACATTAGCCCACCAGTGCCTGTGAATATGGCCAGCTTTGCTGCACGGGGCTCTGAAGGGCATGCACTGGTCTCTCTGTCAGGTTAGCACCCCTGCAACAGGGCTGGCAGAGGCAAACACATGCTGCCTCTCAGCTGCCACAGCTCCCAGCCCAGCTTATTATTTAATACATAAGCTTGAATGGATGAGTCACAAGCCTACACGCATTTCTGCTGTGGGAATCGTAACTTTTGGTGAAGGAGTAAAGGATTTCTCAGACTATTGCAGCTGAATGGAGCCCTTCAAGTTTTCAGCCTACCGGTAAGGGAATGCACACTCATGCTGAAATCCCATGAGATGGAACGAGGGCATGATGTAACCCCAACCCATCTCCCTTTCTTCAAAGACAAGAGAGAAGAAAATAAAATATCTCAGACCTGTTCGTGCACCTTCCTGCTCTCACATGCATGTATTTCTCAATGCACTTGCTCATCTTCTGCACTGTGGGTTGCCTTTCCCTCCTTTATCTGCGATCTCAGCTTTTAAAGCCACATAAACTTTTTCCCTCTTCAAATTCACCATCATTCAAATTCTCCCTCCCACACCTGTTCTCTGTAAACAGAAGGTAAAAATAAGTTTGTATGAGGCTGTGTGCAGTAAAATTACCGGTTTGTTGCACAGCCAAAGCCTCCCAGAGCATCCCCATCAAAAGCCACCCATAAACCGAAACATGGTTCAGCTTGTGCTCGCGTGGCAGGAGGGTTGGCTGATGGCTTGGCCACGCTGTCTCGCTGTCTCTCACTGGGACTCGGGCTGAGCGCGTGCGGTGACGGGTGACAACCCGGTCCAAAGGGGAATGGGGTGGGCAATGGGAGCACCCCTGCATGGCCATGGGGTGGGAAAAGGGTGTCGTGCCCGCCCTTCGGCACGGCAAGAGGAGGACTGGACACAACCTGGCTCTGCCCACTGCCCCATCCGCCCTGCTCAGGGAATGCTGTCTCTGTCTTTCAGGCAGGGATGGGGGAGAAGGTGTATCTGGACAGCATTTGAAAAGCCCACCTGGGACAGCCAAGGACACCTGGGAAATCACAGTTACCCTGACGAGACAAGTTGGAGCTGGAGCAGGACATTCCCAAAGATAGAGAGATCAGAAAGAAGCAAATGAAGGGTCAAGCCAGACCAAACCAGACCAAACTCGAACAAAAGTAGTCCTACGCACATCTGATATGCTACAAATCTCAGTCTTCAGTGCGGGGTGAGTATTTTGCAGGTCTGGCCTCCCTGTGAAGAACTTTCTCCGGTCAGATCCAGAGGCCAGGCTTGCTCACATGGTGTCCATCAAGAGGAAACCCCTCAAAAACTGGGTCACCAAGGTTTGAGCCTGGAGCCTGGCCTCAAGGAAGGAGCCCAAAAGCACCTCACCGAGCTTTGCAGCATGCAGGCAGCCACCGACCTGGGTCACGCAGCAGCACTCAGGTGGTGACCTGACTCCCTGACACCTAACCAAGGGCCAAGCTGTAATTTAGATGAAGCAATCAGTGATTTCTATCAGCTGCAGCAAGCCAAAGGTGTTGAACCCATGAGTTCACATGGCTTGACGTCATCTGACTAAGCTGACAGCACCAAATCAGCGAATTCTTGGTGCCCTGTGTTTAAGCTAGGGCAAACGATGCTGAAGAAACAGCACAGCAGCACCGTCCTTTGGAGTGTTGAGGTCAAGGCGGAGGCCCTGAGCATGGCCAGTCTTCAAGAGGAGCACGTGTAGGCAGCTGAAGAAATGTTCCTGTCTTCTGCTTCTTTTGGTTGTGGAGGAGAAAGAGGTTTTCCCTTAAAAAGCACCCGCGACGTTTTGCTCCCTACCATCTCATTGCAGTGGTGCTTACATTTCGGACCATCATGCACTAGGATCAAGGCAGATATGAAGTCACACAGAAGACTGAGCTGAGAAGAAACCAGTGAGTTTAGAGCTCTTCCTCTGCTTCTTGGTCAACAAACGTATTGCTGGGATCAGGTAGGATAATCCTGCACCTGGATCCATTTCTGCCAGATAAGCGTGTTCACATTCTCAGGGTCAGTGGGCCTCCTTCCAGCAAGCACAAAACACTTGCTTTTCCCCCACGCCGCTTTCACATGCAGACTCCATTTCATGTTTCCCTGGGGGCATTTTCCACTGGATCTGTTCTGCTGTAAAGGCAACAGACAGTTGACAAAAAAAAAAAAATTCCAAAACAAACAAACAAACTAACAAACTAGCCCAAACAGCATGGATGCAGTTCATGTAGTTCAATTGTAGTGCAATGCAGTTCGTTGACCGCTCCATCGTTCCCTGTCATTACTGGTAAATTATTCAATCTGTTATCAAGGAAAATGCTTTAAACATGCAATCATCTATTGTTTATCTTGTGTTCTAGAAGTGTGTGGTCATGTCAAATATGTCCCAGATTCTTTCATTTTATCTGCCCAGTTGTAGATAGACACCAGCATAAACAAATACCTGAAACACACACCTACCAGTAATGTAATGGATTCAATCCACTTCCGATGCTTCTCTTTCATCTTCAAGGAAAGAGAAGGGGGAAAATCCCTGCTCCACCTCTAGTGCGCTCACACGATCCCATCACTGCCAGCCTGCCATCTCCCATCCAAGCGGGGATTTTCCTGAGGAAAGTGGACCTGGCATGTTTTTTGGCACAGATTTACTGAGCCTACAGTGACCTTAGTGACCAAATGGCACTTGCATGCTTCAAGGAGTAAGATTGTGACTGAGAAGGTTCACAAGGGAATTACTTGTACAACTGCATCACTAAACCAAAAGAAGGTAAGAGGTGTGAGTATCTGGGACCTGAACATGTGTGGCAATATGGCCTCAAAACAGAGAGCATGCACAGTGAGCAAAGCCGAAATCCAGGAGTTTGCCACCAGTGCCACACATGGAATAGACGCTGTGTCCTCTGCTCCTGCCACTGTGTTCTCCACACTGGAGGCCTGGATGTTTGGCTGGGAGTAAAACCAGGTTTCTACAGGAGGCCAGAGCAGGTGGCATTAGACCTTCCTTGTGTTCCGGCTGGTTTTTCCCCTGCCCGCCTGCTTTGCGCTGTAAACAGCCCAAGAGAGGTGTCCTCTTAAGTAGCTGGCATTGCTACCACCTGGGAGCGGCTCCCAAACGCTCCACCACTTGAAATCATCACCTTGCCTGCAAAGGTTAATAGGACGGGCTGATTTCCAAGTGGGAAGCTTTGTCCATAAGTGGGTTAGTGAGAGGGTGGGGAGGAGACAGGTCCTTACAAAAACACAAATTCACTTACCCAGCAGTTGTAACTGGGCAAGGTCACTCACAGCATGCCAGAGGCAAAGCCTGGCGTAACTGATATTTATTTACTATGGGGAAGTGGACCAGGCCACTCACATCCAGTGAGGATCTGCTGCCCAGGCATGGTGCTGCTGGGCATCCTGCAGCATGTGAACTCCAAGGCAGGACAGGTCTTTATACCAAGGAGCAGGAGCACCCACCAAACATGCAGAGGCAAACGCCAGGCTCAATGCTGTTTGATTTATGTCGTGCGTGAATAAAGTCACCCCATCTACCTCCATCCCATACCTGAATGTGCTTCCCCCAGCCCTTTTATTCCTTCTCATTCAATGGCATCAGGTCACAGAGCATATAGGATGGGGAAGCACTGCCATGAGCTCTCCGCAGGTCACTCACAAGGGACAAACACAAGGAGAAAAAAAAAAAAAAAGCAGTTCTTGGAAAACAAGAGCTGAAACTTTTATTTTCTGACATGGACTGGCTTGGCAGCTCGTGCTATATATAAAAGGAAACATAAAATGTCTTTCTCTCTTTTGACAAACACTGCTGCACACGTCTGCTCAGATCTATTTCAGGCATCAGGGCTTATTCGAGGCAAATCACAGCTCTGTGTAGGTGTGTCAAGGATGAGTCAGCAGAGAAACGGGCATGGCTGAAAATGTACCATGCCTATGGAAAACAGAAATGCTGTAGACCCCTTCCTAGCCCGATGACAGAAATCTCCCTTTTCGTGCTTACATTAACACCTAAGGTGGTTCTGCTCCTTCCACTGGTGCAGCGGGCCAGCCCTGCAGCTGTGTTAAGCAGAAAGTACCACACAACAGCATGAAAACACTGACATCTGCGTGTGTTGTACTATTCTCATTGTACAGCACTGTGTTTTTCCACAGCTAGGAAAGGAAACAGCAGTTTGGTGACATATACATGACAGCTAATGTTTCCTTCCTTAAATACATATTTACATCAAGAACATTGAATAGTAATAGGGAAATATACTTAAGTAATGCCTTTCATACTAGGGAACCAATCTATGAGTTTGATCAATCTGTTAAATTTTTACAGCTTATCAAACCAAATTAACTCCTACTGTTACACGTCCTTGCATGAAATGTATCACACACCCACACACACGTACAAATATTTACTCTCAAGAAGAGCTGACCTCTCTTAATGCACAGATATTCTGTACTACTTCAATTTAGCTGTAAAATGTCACATTTTAAAAGAACGGCCTTGGGAGAACATACTGAAAATAGCCGTTATGACCATGAAAACATCTCATTATCCAAAACGGAGTTATTTTTAAAAGTGTGCTGTTTATTTAAAGCTCAGTTTCTAAAAATAAAATCTACATTTCTCATTCTGTTCAGATAAATACTCAATTACTTAACATGTTTATGGCGTTAAAATGAACACTGGCATGTTTGGGGGCTTGGAGAGGTGTTAGTTTTGTTATTTTGGGGGGTTTTTTTTGAGTTTTTTAAATGTTGTAATGACAACCAAAGATTTAGTAGCCATTTTAATTGCTGAAGTTGACCTCACAGGAAGTGATCTTGGAGAAAGACAAGATTTTAGCAAGGCAATGATTTAATACATTGAATTTACTGCAAGATAAATAAGCATGAGTAATAGTATTTTCAAATCTCTTTATTTTTGCCTATGTGAGGACTCCACAAGGAGCATCATTAAATGGATCAAGAGGCATGCAGCTGCCTTGTCACAGGGCACTGTAAGGGAAACATGCTCCCCCAGTTCAGTCCTCATTACAAGATGCAGAGGGCTGATGCTTGCTGTTTCTGGATGGAGTTGGAAGAGAAAGTTGCTTTTGCCATTAATTTCATGGGGTCCAGATGTGAGGAGATGGGAAGCAGCCCCCTTGCCACACTGGAGAGGCTTTCAGCCTAAAAGCATGCAGTCATGTTTCCAGCATTTCATATCTAACACATTGGGAACTCTACCAAAGGGCTCCAAGAGTCTTCTGGTCAAATGGGCAAGGAAGCTATTGCCATCTTATCTGCCAGATCCTTTTCTGGATCACTGATAGCATGACATTCCTTTTTCAGGGTTATAGGAGGGATTTTCCTCTGACTTAGATGCTGACCTGCTGTAGCTCTTTACCTGCGCGTAATAAAGACACAGCCCCTTCCCGCAGGTGAATCGCAGAACTGAGGGTCAAATATACAGATGCCAATTTGGGCTCCAGAGTAGACCGTCCCGAGAGGCAGGGAGGTATTTGAAGCCCGTCGTATGGTTTATGCCTAAATGTGATGACAAAGTCTCTGGGCAAACACATCTAATATGACACTGTGGGTGTTTTTTTCAGATCCACTTAAAAACCAAGATGATGGGCAAAACCAACAAAATAAACCCCAACTAAACCATTTACCTTCAGCCTCACATTCAGGAATTGAAATTACCACCTTAAGACAACAGCAGCAGCCCTAAAAATTAACAATTATTCATTATGTTGTTGTTGTTGGTAAGATCACAGGTGCCCCTACCAGAGCCTTAGGCAGCTGGCACTGGAGGAGCCGTGGAACCCGGACGGTGTCTCCGGCACACATGTGTGCAGAAGACAATGCATCAGAAGCACCATCACCAGACACATCGCTGGCTGCCGGAAGAAGCAGCAAGTGAGCACAGACCATCTCCATCCCGCCCTTCCCCTCACTTAAAATTCCAGATTAATGAACACTTCACACAGAAGGGAAAATTTTCAACTCTGACTCACAGGATTATTATTTTTTGTTTATAAGACACACCTACTAATTCTACATTGGATGCAGGTGTACACCATGAACCACAGGCACGTGACAAACACTGGAAACACTAGCGTTGCACATAACGCAACTGGATTAACCAATCATGCATTCCCTTGGCGCTCCCAGGGACAGACCCTTAGCTATCAGACTGTTACTCAGAGCTGGAGAGGGAGCACACATGAAAGCTTTCTAGCAGCTCTTCAACTGATGCAGAATCTGCTGCGAAGCCGCGAGCAGGCGCTACCCTCAGCCAAAGCACGTGAGCACCTCTCGCATCAGTAGGAGTCCCACGGCAGACAGGAGCAGTCGGTGGGCCTAAGGCTTTAAGCAGCTGCAAAAATAATTCCCAGGTGACATTTTTGTACCTCGCTTTTCATCCAGCAGGATCACAGAGCACTCTGCAAGCTGACTCAGGACCAGAGAAATCCCCTAACACACAGACCCATACGATGGGGATGGCCGTCTCCTGGATACATGCTTTGCAGAGACAAATCCTCCTTCCAACGCTCCTGCAGAGGATGAGGACCCTCAAGTGGGTGTGAAGGTTCGTGCTGCCAGAGTGTAAATGAGAATCAGGCCTGACAGCCTTTAAACAGCACAGCCGCCCCGCGCAGCAGTGCAGAACCAGAGGAGAAGGCTGTCCAACTGAAATAACAGGGACTTAGGCAACCAGAAAGTTTGGAAGGAACAATACGACCAGTTGGACTGAGATGAGGACTAATACTAGCAGATCTGCCAGCTCCAAGACACATAAAAAATACACAGTAATAACAAAAACATCATGACCCACAGCTCAAATCTTGAGTTAAAACTTAATACTGTTCAGCTAATGTAGTTTATTTTAACTCTGCAGACGTATTCTGGTCATCAGTTTGAGCTTTATCTCACAAACACAAGGTCTAGAAACAGGCTGCGACATGTGGAGGAGAGCAGAGGCTCCTGGGCAGTCAATCACCCATCTCAGCTCCCGGCGAACAAGACCAGCTATGCCGTGGCTCCTACGATGACCATAAGCGTTGGCCCCTGGCTGCAGGACTCTTGTGCAGAGCTGCTCCCAGGCCCCCTTTACAACCCCGCTCGCCCATGTTCCCACCGGCAGCAGGAGGGCAGACTGCCACCTAGTGAACTGCTCTTCCTCTTCCTCCTCCTCCTCCTTCTTTTCCCCACAGCACCCCAATCCTCCCAGCCCTGTCCCCCTGCTAGGGGACCCACAGCAGCTATACTGTCTCCTCACAACTGTTACTGCTCTGGCAGCAGCTCCCAAAGTTTCCTGCTCATGAGCCAACTTCCAGGCTGGATTGCTTCAGGGAGTCACCGCTGCCTGTTCGGGAGCTGCTCATGGCTCCATAAATGCTCATTTTGGCTCAGCTTGCCCGGCACACAGAGCAGAGCAATTGAACCCCTTTAAGGTGGCACCCCTATTGATTTAATTTTCATAGCAGGGTGTTGGCAGGTAGAAATAAGATTACTGAAGTGAATGAGGAAAAATAGCAGAGGAGCACCACTGAAGGTGGCAGGTGACCTGAAGTTGTCTAACGGAGGGCATCCAACAGGAGAAGCAGCCCCAGCTCAGAGCTGAAGACTCATGAGGGTCCCTGATGAGACTGCTCCTCTGATGTGGTCAGGCCTTGGGACAGCCACATCCTTGGCATTGGTTTCTCTGCCAAGCCCAAAGTAAGGAGGCAGGACATCAGTGTACTCAGTCCAGGCAGCGGGCAGCCAGGCTCCTACCTCTGAGCACATGAAGGGACGCGAGCTGCCCATCTAATGCAACCACTACATTCTTCATATGGATTCTTGAGGCTTATCACAGGCTGGCTAGACCTTGAATAGATGG
>NW_010227747.1:50649-51546 GCF_000690775.1 Eurypyga helias | reverse complement strand
CCTGGCCGAGTGGAAGTTGCCCCTGCCCATGGCAGGGGGGTTGGAACTAGATGGTCTTTAAGGTCCCTTCCAACCCAAACCATTCTGTGATTCTGTGATTCTTATGAAATATGCTGGGCAAGTGGAGAAAAGTGGCAGGGTGGAAGCAGCTTGGAAACCCAAGGACAGACAAAGCAACAGGTCCAGGCTCAGCCGACCTTGCTCCTGTTGTTGTAAAATACGAGTGACATGTTGCACACTACGTAGATGATTACAACCACTTAACCCTCATCAGCATTGCACACAATGCAGCCAAGGAATAAATAAAATTACCTCCTTGTCTAGAGCTGTTCCGCAGGTTAACCTCTCACCGGCCAGGCAGCCACCTCACCAGTTAAAAAGATTAATATTTAAAAGCTTTAGTCCCACGGCTAAATCCAGGGTTCCGATCTCTGGAACAACCCCCTGCATGCCCAGTTTTGTTGTGAAGGACCAGTGGAACATCCCAAACATCCAAACCTCACCAGCAACCAAGAAAAATGGGGTCAAACCAAGAGCAAAGCAAGGAAAAATGAATTATGAGTATAAGAGAAAGCTTCCTGAGAGGAAACTAACCTATGCCTTTGGTTCACTAAGAGAAAGCAAGTTTTCCAGTTCGCTTGGGATAGCTCTCTGACTCTTCCTTACTCTAGCCAGGACTCATGTACGGTAAGAGACGCAACATCTGGGAGAGAGATTGGGCAAACTGATGGGAACTTTCCATCCCAAGTTTCTTGTGCTGATGTAAGTCAGTGCAAGACCACTGAAGCTGGTGGAGGCTCTGTCTATTTATATCACCTGAGGATCTGGCTGATGAATCACTGTATTGCTGCGGCTGGAAAACACTGCCTCACTGGGAAAATCCCACTTTTCAGTGAC